>NC_052239.1:5186605-5441605 GCF_013401445.1 Tripterygium wilfordii
TCGTATTTGTTTCAAGAAATTTTCTTTTACAAATTTGCATACAACACCAGTTTAAAAAACTATGGCCCTGTTTGGTATCACTACTATTTTTTGTCTTTTGTTTTGGTTTTCAAAAAAGAGAGAACAAAAATAAAAAATAGTGTTGTTTGTAATTTTTGTTTTCGTTTTTATGAAAACCTTCAATAGGTTTTCAAAATTTTTAAAAACACAAAAAAAAAAAAAGTTTTCAAAAGTTTTTAAAACACCACACACAATGACCTCATTTCTCTATTTGATAGTGCTAAATGGCTCAACAAATTTTATCCCAATTCCTTCCAATCCTACATGGCAGTCCACATCAACAGCCACATCATCAATTTTGTCTCTATATAAACACCCATACACACTCTCTCTTTTTATTCTCTTTTTCCCTTTCTCTCTCACCTCTCCTTTTCTCCCTCCCACTCTCACAAGCACCACCACTATCCACCGAACGAAAGCGCTCGACCTCCACGTTCATTTTCCTACCATCAACACCATCTATTGCCGCTCGTATCGTCGAAAAAAAACACCCAAAGGAGGAGGTAACCGCGACACAAATCACGTAGATTCGACCACCTCCGATGACATATCCGGCAACCGACCCAATATTTGGACTCTATATGTCAAGGCGCACCTTACTCACCCATTTTCTCGCCAGATGGCCATCGGAATCTGGCAACCCATTGCCAATTACATTTGTTTAAAAACAATGTAATTTGTTGAACCGTGCATCCCGCCACCTCCAACAACACCTCCGGCCATCTCCACCTCCACCTCCACCAACTCTCCGACCACCTCCAGCAACAATGTAATTTGTTTCTTGCTTCTTTTTTTTCATAGTTTGGAAGTTACACTATTATTGAAAATAGTGTGACACTGTGTTTGACACCCATTTGAATGAATATACTTTTAAGACAATTTATTTTACCTTGTTACTCTTGACTAGTTTGTAGACTATTTTTTCTCTAGTTTATATATTGCAAAAATTAGAAATTACATTGTTTTGATAAAATTGACAATTTACATTGTTCTGAAAATTTGGCAGGTTTGTTTGGCAAAAAACAATGCAATCGCATGTCTGTTTGGCAAAAAAATAATACACAATCAGTCATTTTCAATGAATTCGTGAATATAAATGATTTACTTGTCTATTTGTGGTTAATAAAAGATGATGAAATCATGAAAGTGTGGGAGAAAAAGAGAAGTGGGAGATAAAAGATGGAGTGTTTAATTTTCAAATTTTAAACAAAAAGAGAACAGAAATATTTGATTTTCAAAAAATGGGTTATGTCACCATCTATTCCATGTCATCATGACTATGTGGCAATGCCACCTAGACTTGGGTTAAAAAATGTTGGGACATTTAACATTTTCGTTCTCTCTCGCATGATACGCGTACCAAACTTTTTCTCATTTTCTCATTTTCGGGTTGGGTCTAACTCGAGCTTTGGGTGTGGATCTATCTAGGGCCGAACTTCTGACCCAGGTCAGTCTCTTTGGGCTCGGGTTCTGCTATGGGCCCGGGCCGATCCCTGGCCAAGCTTCTGGGTTTGGTCGGTCCCGAGCTGGGCTTTTAGGCATGGATTTGTCCTAGGTCAGTCTTTGGGGCCAGGACTGGCTACGGGCCCAAGTTGATCTCAAGAAGGTCTTCGAGGTCAGGTCGATCTCGGGGCGGGCTTCTGGTCTGGGTCTGTCTCGGAATGATCTTTGGAATCGAATCAGTCTCGGGGTAGGTTTCGGGGTTGGGTTGGTCCCAAGTCGGGTCGATCTCAGGGCGGTCTTCGGGTTTGTAGTAAGCATGACTAAAATGGACATTTGGGAGACTTTATGCAGCTATCAAGTGAGATAGATCAAAATTCCGGACAGGTTACTCATAGACAGAAAAGACATGTCCTGAATCTGCACCCTAAAAATCAAGACAAAGCAAAATCTTTCCGGACAACTCTGATAGCATATCCGAACAAGAGGAAGATTTCAAAAGATGAATATCAAGATAGAAGAATATATGTTCGAACACCTTCCATGGACTACTCGGACAAGACCTTGTGATCTGCAATCCGAGAACATATTATTAAGAGAGGTTTTTGAGAATTATCAATTGTAATCAATGAGAAACGAACTTGTAAGGGTATATAGGTATTTTGTACTATAGGAGAGGGTAAAACCCTATTCTAAAGGTTTCTCCTCATTCATTATACACTTTTATCATATTTTGTTCTTAGCTTCCCTCTATTTCTCTCTCTAGTTTTCTTGGTTCTTCTTATTGATCATGTGTAAATATTGATTTAGATTAATAAATTTAATGTTTATCACAACAATCATGAGTAGCTAGTTCTGTTTTCTAGTCTCTAAACCCGAAAGGTAGATGCTATAAATCCATAGTTTTGGTTTCTTTCATGTGATTTTTTAATGTTTGAGCATGCTAATGTTATAATTGACAGATTTGGAGTCTGAACATAGTTTGACAACTAAGTCAAGACTTGATTGGAACATTAATACATAAAATTTGGTGACTTGTATTCTAAGCGTTCATCGATAGTCTAGAGGTCCAATGTCTTAGCATGTTTTTATGAAAGTCCTCAAAACCCGATTCATGATTTCATTGATTGCATGATTATCAATGTATGAGTTGATTATTAGATTTTGTTTGTCATTCATGGAATGAATATGGTAATGTTATGGTTGATTAATTTTTTGAGTGTGAAACTAGGGTGCTAACAAAATTAAGTCGTTGGGAACAAGATTTCATATGATTAGGTGTGAGACCCCTAAGCTTTCATCATAAACCAATATACCCGATGTCTTGTCATATTTGTGTAGAAGTCTAAAGCCACAATTTCTATTGCACTTGTATGATTGTGTGTGTCTTACCTTTAACATGAGAATTGAATATTTACCGAGAAGGATTAAAGGTTAGAGCGTTTTAATTAATTGTTTTCTCCAATTAGTTTTAACTTAGTTACAAAAATCGCATGATCACTGATCCTTCAGTTTTTTTACTTTATGTACTATATTTGTTATTCATTATGATTAGCTTTACTTTCTAGTTGCTTGCATTCCTTCCACTTCCAATTTTCATTTGCTTCCTTGCTCGAGCAATAATGTCTCTGGAATTGTACTTCAGCAATCATATGATTTTTCACTCGATCACACTCTATACTCGCTCGAGCGTAGTTGCTTCTGAAACATAATGCATCAACCGTAATGTTTTTTGCTAATCTCATGGAATCCTCACTCGAGTATATATGATTCTGAAACTACACTTCATTCACCCAAGGGCATTTCGCTCAAGCTCACTTCATACTCGCTCGAGCACATATACTTCTAGAGCATTGCAGTACTGGCCATAGGACTTTTCACTCGATCTCGATCCATTCTAGCTCGAGCGAAATTGCCACTTTTTCCATTACATGATCTTTGATCAATCTAAAGAACCTACACACAAAATAACCTCAAGATATGCTCTATAGGTCTTATTAGGGCTTTATGCTCATTCGTCCATGTTAGTTCAATAAACAAATCATCAAATAAGCTCAATTAAACTACTAAATACATGTCTTGAATTAAATATGAAGTTCAAGTATGGTACATGCATCTAGGTTTTTCAATTACATGCAATAAATTAAAGGTCAATTAATCATTCAAATAATCATGCATTTATAATCACTCAAACATATATCAAAAACTTATATTTACCAACTAGTTGTATATCCGCGCTTCGCACGACATGTAGTTGATATGAGAAATACTTGTAGAAGCAGATATATTGAAAGAAGATTATTTGCCTCTCTCCATTGGAACTGGAGAAATCTCTACTCATTTCACCTTAACCTTATACTCAATGCTCTTATTTGCATATATAATGCCTAACTATAACATTTACCGATATGTAAGAGATTTTGAGTTTTCGCGATCACCATAAATCATGTTAAATCAAACACATCTACAATATAGATAACGAAGTTAGAATTCATTCTGTCTACGTTTTTAAGATAGACATTGCATGGCACTTATACTTGCCAATAAGTGAAGTTTTATGTTTACACTTTGAAAATTGCAAGGTATTGCCCAAAGAATAATACTTGAAACTCTCAAAATGTGACTCTCATTTAACCCCAATTAATGTGAAGTATTGGATGTTAAGTGAGTCCTACATATGTGTTTATAATCAATACCTATTTCACATGGCACATAGATTTGGGGGCTATTTCACATGTCACATAGATTTCGGGGTAAAATGAAGTTTTATTTTGGGAGGATAACATTACACTTGCCCAAAAATTGTCAAAATGAATTGTGACTTGTGAGCGTGATTCCAAACAGTAAAAAAAAAAAAAAAAGTAGCCCATTAATTAATTGAAAAATGATCAGTTAATACCACTTTCAAAACTGTTGGACATATAGGTCCACTTCAAAAATTTTTATGCCTCATAAGTTCATTTTTATTTTTTATAATTATTTTAATCATTTAAATTTTATCTAATTCCTTTTTTGTCCATTTTTCAAAGAGGTTTAGATCTAATATGGTTTCTCTCTTGTTACTTTCTCTCTATGCTACATCTCTCTCATCTCACAACAACTTCTCTCTACTACATCTCTCTCATCACTTCATCTTTCTCTCTCATGTTGCATCTCTCTCTCATTACTACATCTTTCTCTCTCTCATCTCTTTTTTTGTGGTCATTTTGGTCCAAATATGGTTGAGCATTGTGCATCTCAATGAGGAAAGTCCAATGGTGGTGGTGTGGCGAACCACCATCGGAATTGACTTGATTTGAAGTTTTTTTTCAAAACAATAACATAACCCGACCAATGTTATCATTTTAAAACAGTAACATTAGCAGATCAATGTTACTGTTTTAAAAAAGGACATATTCGGTGGCAGTTTTGGACTGTGTATGACTGGGCATTATGTGCTTCAATGAGGGGAGTGCAACGGTGATGGCGGTATCGCGAACCGCCGTTGGAATCGGCCAGATTTGAAATTTTTTCTGAATAGTAACATTGACTGACCAATGTTATTGTTTTGAAACAGTAACATTGGCCGACCTATGTTACTATTTTAAACAACCATATCCGGTGGCCGTTTTGGGCCATATCTGGTTGGGCATTGTGCGTCTCAAAGAGGAGAGTCCAAAGGTAGTGGTGGTGTAGCGAACCGTCGCCGAAATCGGCGAGATCTGAGACTTTTGTCTTGCGATGGTCGAGGCTTTCCGATCGTTTTTCAGCCAAATGGACGGCTGTTGATTGTGGTGGAAGGTCGAAGTACATTCGTGATGATGTGAGCTTCAGTTTAGGTTGGATACCATCAGGCAACAATAAAGAGAGAGAAGAGAGAAAGAGAAGAGAAGTGTAGTTATTGTGGGAGGATGAAGACAAGGGCAAGAAAATAATTAGCATACTAATGATACTTTAAAGGGATAAAGTTTTTTGAACTGGACTTAAGTGTTCAAACGTTTGACAAGTGGAATCGGTTTGGGATTTTAATTAATTTATTCTTAAGCCCATTTAATTGCTTCACAAGGATGTGGGCCAAAAGCTTATAACTGCATTACTACAAGGCCTGGACAGACAACAGTAAGGGCACTTGCAATGGTAAATTGTTGTTGGACCAACAAAGATATTGTCTTTTGTTGATGTGGTTGTATTGAAAAATACGTTTTGCTGATATGACTGTATTGAGAGACGTGTTTTGTTGATATGGATGTATTGAGATTATGTGTTTCGGTATAGTTTTGTTGGGATAACATGGAGGAATGGAATGTTGTTGGCCTCCATGTCGGGTGGGAGGGATAATGTATAGAAATTTATGTTTTGCTGATATGACTGTATTGGGAGATGTGTTTTGCTGATGTGGTTATATTGAAAGACATGAATGACTTGACTTTTTGTGTAATAGAGATGGGATCGGACCAACATTTTTGTTGACCCAATAAATAAGACAGCATTGGAGTTGCCCTAAGAGCACTTCCAATGGGCATGCATTGTTGGGGACAACAAACCTCCTCGAGAGTTGTGCATGTGTGATGTGGCCACAAATGGAAAAGTCTTCTCTACAATGGGTTATATCTAATGGCTTCATTTGTGCTCATTTTTAGGAGGAAAAGTGGTTGGTGTGGGCCACATTGTGTAAAAGCAGGCCAGCATGGGAGCAATCCAAACACCCTTCTCCCATGATTGACCCAACAAATTGAAGCCAATACAATTGTATGGTTGGAGAGTGAAATTTGTCCATGGGCCAATAGATTGCTGAAATATATGCTCTATGGGCCAACAAATGTTTGTTGTTACAATTGCTCTAAGAGCAATTGCAATGGTCCTATTTTGTTGGGTCAGTAAAAACCAATATTGAGTCTCATCTCTATTACATAAAAAGTAAAGCCAAACACGTCTCTCAATACAACCACATCAACGAAACACATCTCCCAATATAGCCACATCAATAAAATACAAATTCTTATACATTTTTCCTTCCCACCCAACATGGAAGTCAACAAATTCTCATTCCCTCCATATTGTCCACAGTAAAACTACACCAAAACACAATTTTCTAATACAACCATATCAGCAAAACACATCTCCCAATACAGCCACGTCAGCAAAACACAAAACCCAATACAACCACATCAGCAAAACACAAAACCCCATACATATTAGTTGACCCAGACAAAATAATACCATTGCAGGTGCTCTAAGGCTTAATACAAGGCATGGACAGACAACAGTAAGGCTTAATACGTCCAAATTCCAAGTTCAACAATAGAAATCGGAAAGCCCTAATTTCATGCGCCGCTATGATCGAACGGACATTGTTGATCCCATAAGTTAATCGTACTCGTTGAATCCTAGTCAAGAACACTATAAAAACCTCTTGATCTGACAAATCAGAGCCAGAGCGATCAAACAGCCGTCTCCACTCTTTTATTTTCCAGCTTCCAGGTACAAGCGTTCGCTATTTGTGGATCTGACTACGTAACCAACATTAACTATATATCGGTTTGTGGCTGTTTTTTTTTTTTTTTTATGAGCAAGGAATTCGTAGTTTGTTGAACTTTTCCTTGACGATTTGTGTTTTTGATTTATGCGAATCGGTTGGATCTCTATTTCTTCCTTTAAATTTGAGAATTTGTGTTTTTTGTTTTTGTTTTTCTTATTGAATTTTGGTCAGCTGAGCTTACATATATAATAGAATGTCATTTAATTTACCTTCAGTTGCTTGATGGGCTTGTGTTCAATATATGCTAATCATCATGCCTTATTCATAAAAAAATTATTTTTATGTTTCAATCGCAAACATGCTATATTTTTTTAAAAAAATTTCCGGTGTCTTCATGTGATGCCTTGTTGAGAACTAAGTGATGTTGCCCGGCTTTGCCATGTTGATTGGAAATGACCTCTTTAGAGAAGTAATCAAGGCTGGGGTCTCGAAAAAGGCTCTTCTGCCAGAAACCCGCATCTGTGGGGTTGCTGGAAAGAAATACCAAGGAGCTCGAGAATTGGCATAATCCGTGCCATAGGCCTTTGGTGTGGGGTCATTTCTTTTCATCATTGGCTAGAGTTTGTGGTCATACTTATGTTTTCAGGTTAAGGGTACCCATGTTATTTTTCTTTAAAGTAATGTTATGATAAATTTATCCAACAAATGTCTTGAGTTTTCGGGTTAATTTTATGCCTTGGTATTCTTTTCTGAGAGTGTCTGTTCATTCTGTGTTTTCTGGAATGGTTTAATTCATCCGTGTTTCATTTTTAGGCCTTATTGATCATTTGCTACTGTTACAATCATTATACCATTGGAAACTAGGTCACTGCCCCTGTATGTTTTTTTTGTTCAATTGTGAGATTTCTTATATTATGTTTAATTTGTTTTTCATGAAATTGGACACAGATTTTGTCCTTGTTAATGATTAAATAAATGGTTTGTGTACTTTCTTGTCATCAATGAATATTTGCATTTTTCGAGGAATGAATTGTTTGTGGTTTCAGATATATATTATTAATTTTCATGAGTTTGCAGAGGGTACTACAGAGGAGGAAACATGTCGCATCGTAAATTTGAGCACCCAAGACATGGCTCCTTAGCATTTCTTCCGAGAAAGAGAGCTAGTCGTCACAGAGGAAAAGGTTTTATTATCTCTATTTGCAATGCAACTTAATAGATTTTCTATTCATATGGTTTAAGAGAAAATGTTGTAGCTAGGAAACTACCTTTTTATTTTGTGATGCAGTGGCATCTATTTTATAAATTACCTGTCACTAACTGATGTTGATGTGACATTTTAATTGTGGGCAATATTCAATTATTGAGGTTAATGTATTGTTTTGTTGGTTAAAGTCTTTTAATTTATCTGATTTCTATTGAGTATGTATTGTGGATACTTTTTACTGAGTTTATTTGTGATGTCCTTGATACATTTTTTATTATGTTTTTCCTGCTTCTGTTATTTTTTTTTTGCTGTGTGGCGATTTCCTTTTGGATAAATTAGTGGAGACTTCCTTGTGCAAGTAAATTAGTTAATTTGGATATTTGAAGCAACTAAATTTAGATCCTAGTAAATCATATTATAATTCTTGTGCTTTTCTGCTGTAATGCGAAAGATGTGAAGTAATCTAGAAAGCCTAGTTCATTGTGTTATGTCTTTCTTTACCGTGAGATTTGTTTTTTCAAATGTTACCTGCAAAAGTGTTGTTTTTATGTACCTACTGATTGCATGTTGTGGGATCCATTGTTAATGGAGTGAGTCATATGTGATGGTAGCCTATGTTGATGGTTTATAGAAATATCTGTATTTGGGTGGCGCTCACTTGATTCTCCTTCCCAGTAAAATTTCTTTTACCTAAAATTTGCTATTGGGCATTAAATTTTTTCTTGATCGGATTATTAATTAAATTGTTAGATTAATTTTTTTATCCTGTGAATTATGATTGTTCCTGATGATGGGGTTTAAAAGGGTTTGTCAGTCTATTGAGAGATGTCTGCATTGGACTCCTCTTTCTTCATTTAATTTCGACTATTAATAAAAAAGTCCTTTTACTTGGCTGTCTGGATGCCACAGAATTTTTTTTTCACGTACTTCTCATATTAGATAGTCGTTACCTACTTGAACTGACTACCCCTTTTTCTCATGCTGTTGTTGTCACCCTAAGCTTCTTTCTTTAAAATCAATTTTTTGCATACTATTCTGTTTGGTAGCTTACAACTGGAGCTCGTTTAATACTGATGTTTGTCATCCTTTTCCTTTGAGTATTTTTTTATTCTTGTGTCGCATTTGCACATTGCAGTGAAGGCCTTTCCCAAAGATGATCCAACAAAAGCATGCTGGCTAACTGCCTTCCTTGGTTATAAGGCTGGAATGACCCATATTGTCAGGGAAGTCGAGAAACCGGGATCAAGTGAGTTACCCTTTTCATTATTCCCGTTTCTTTGTCAGTGGTTGTTTTCCTTGTAAAAGAATGGATGCTGTGACTTGTGACCCTTGAGTTTATAAATACATGGTATGTTACTGCTCGTCATATATTGAGGTAATTATTTTTCTGAAGAGAGTTCTACATTCAGTGTTCCTTCCAGTAAAAGGATGGGATGCTGCGACTTGTGACCATTGATTGAGTTTGGATTCTTTGGAAAAACCTTGCATGTTTGTCTGTCATTATCATTGAGTTCATCCTTTCCTCGTACTCTTCTCTACCTTTCAAAATTTTTTAAAAATATATGATAGTATTTACTATGAAAAAAATATTGGTCTTAACTTATTATGGGTTAGAAGATTAAAGATTTCAGTAGCATGTTAAATACCGTGGAAGACTCTTCACATTCAGAAGCAGATGTTGGGAACTTGCTGGAATTTGAAGTTGGTCATTAGGTGTGAAGGACATGGTCATGTACATTTGTTGTCTGCATATTATATCTGTCAATTTATCGTTTTTGAGTCTTTATGTATGTGAATAGACTTATTATTAACATATTGTCGGTGTTGTTATCACCAACATCATCATCATCATCACTATTATCAATTTCTGTGATTTTATTGTTTGCGATCATTTTTCAATTATGATCCTTAACTTTCAGAGCTCCACAAAAGGGAAACATGTGAAGCTGTTACGGTCATCGAAACTCCACCAATGGTGGTGGTTGGGGTTGTTGGCTATGCGAAGACAGCCCGTGGTCTCCGTACTTTAAATACTGTTTGGGCACAGCATTTGAGTGAGGACGTAAAGAGGAGGTTCTACAAGAATTGGTGCAAGTCCAAGAAGAAGGCTTTCACGAAGTACTCTAAAAAGTATGAATCTGAAGAGGGGAATAAGGACATTCAGGTGCAATTGGAGAAGCTGAAGAAGTATTGTTCTGTAATTCGTGTCATAGCTCACACCCAGGTTTAGCTCTTTCAATTCATCATTTCATAGTGCATGTTAAATTCCATGCTCTAGTTAATATCTGATGGAGTCCACAACATCTATTGTATATCCCTATCTAATGATAGTGTGTAATTTTTGAGTTACTTCAGTTGCATCTGGTTTTGAATTCTTTTCTTAATTTTATAGATCAGGAAGATGAAAGGTCTGAAGCAGAAGAAAGCACATATGATGGAGATCCAGGTGAACGGAGGAGATGTTGCCAAGAAAGTTGACTTTGCTTACAGCCTCTTTGAGAAGCAATTCCCTGTTGATGCTGTCTTCCAGAAAGATGATATGATAGATATAATTGGAGTGACCAAGGGAAAGGGATATGAAGGTGTTGTAACCCGTTGGGGTGTCACCCGTCTGCCCCGCAAGACCCACCGTGGTCTTCGCAAGGTTGCTTGTATAGGTGCTTGGCACCCAGCTAGGGTTTCTTTTACTGTGGCAAGGGCTGGGCAGAACGGTTACCATCACCGTACTGAGATGAACAAGAAAGTATATAAGCTTGGGAAGGCTGGCGATGAGTCCCATTCTGCTATCACTGAATATGACAGGTTTGCTATTACTAGTTAACTTTCCTTGTTTTTCTATCTGTTGGGCTGAATGATTTAACTTGTTTTTGGTTTATCTTTATTGAGGATGTCTCGTTGATGTAATTGTAATGCATAATTCTGCTACCAGGACTGAGAAAGAGATTACACCAATGGGAGGGTTCCCCCACTATGGCGTAGTTAACAAGGATTACTTGCTGATCAAGGGCTGCTGTGTTGGCCCAAAGAAGCGAGTGGTGACCTTGAGGCAGTCGCTATTGAAGCAAACATCCAGGGTTGCTTTGGAGGAGATTAAGCTCAAGTTCATTGATACATCATCCAAGTTTGGCCATGGCCGGTTCCAGACAACCCAGGAAAAGGCCAAGTTCTATGGTCAGCTGAAGGCCTGATCTTGTGAGCTTTATTGAAAATGATATTTTTTCCAGGGAACTATAACTTCTCATCGAATAAGCATGCTTGGCCATGAATTTTGTTATCTTGTGGCTAGATTTGATTTTTCTCATTACATTTGAGACAATTTATTTTACTTGGTTTCTGGATTCAAATTATAGATCTTGATTGGTTTGAAGCATTTCTTATTCATTTCCCGAGTAGGATTCATTTCCATTACGGTTCCTAATCCCTCAACTATTGTAAATTGATATTGTGAAAGAATTAAACAAGAGCTGTAAGTCAACAAGGCTCCCTATGTGTATATATAAAACTGAAACTTGGGAGTGCCATGAATGATGGATGGATATAGTAGGGTCAATTTCAATAGTACTTTTCTAGCACATATTCAGTTGAGTTGACATGTTATTCCTCGCTGGGGCTGGGGGATTTCGGTTAATGATAGAAAATCAACACTGATAAAGAATGCTTTGTCATTTATATGTCTTTCAAAATCACTTAAATACAAGTTTTATAGACAGTAGATTCTTGGTACAGTAAAAGGTTGCTTGAAAAGGCCAGTAGCTAGTGTGGAGAGAAGAGGACAGAAGGAGAAAACGAAAAGAGAAATATATTCTGGAATCTTTTTTGTTTTTCAACTGTCAGTGTTATTGTGCTTTCTTGTCATGGACCCTCCCTCCCTCTTTTGCAATATGTCTTACATGGAAATGGGAAGCAATCATCTTTTCTTGAATTGACAAATTTTTTAGTATTTACTTTGATGTATGTGTATGTTGTTCAATTCTAGCTTGTTTTGATAAAATGTTTTAAGTGCATTTTATTCTGCATTTAGAGAGCAAATAATCCAGGGACCCTAGTCTTTGTGTTTTCCCTCATTTGTGATTTAAATCAGCGTTTTAAAATCAGATGATTAGGATAACCATGAGTAGTTCAGATGATACTTATATTTGTGGTATATCATAGATGTCTCAACTTCAAGTCTCCCTCATCTCTTTTCCTTGCAACAAAAAAAAAATAAAAAATTAGGTGACTCGGAAATGTCTCCGGTTTCCAATTCACCGGTCCAATTGTGGCTCACCGCTTTGATTGGTTTGATTGTTAGAAGACAATTTTTTTATATATATATGAATAGTAATATGATGAACTTGAATGTAATTGTTAACTTAGTCTAGTGGTTGAGGGCATGACCATTTGTGTTTTTGTTACCAAAGTTCAAAACTCACAACATCAAATTTTTTTTTTTTTTTTTTTTTTTTTTGCTTTATGATTTTATAGAGTAGTTGAGTTTTTTTTTTTTATTAACAACAATAATATGGTCGAGTTGTTTATATACATTGACGTGCTTGTTACTTGGGAACTTAATTATGTGAATTTGTTGTCTTTAAAACCCCTCACAATCATTAAAAATTTTCTGATTTGGTTGTTACTTAATTGAGCAAATATGATTACAAAAGTTGACTTGCTCTAGTGGTTGGATATTTGGTAGTATTTTCTAACTTGAGTGATGTTGTTTTTCAAATTTTAGGATTATGTTGTTGACATTTATTTGTTTTAGATAGGCTTTCAAATCCTTTTGAGACATGTTGATTGTCTTGTTGACAAAAACAAAAGAGTCTCACTCAATGCATTGTAGGTTTTCATTCAGGAATCTATATATGTCATTATTGCTTCATTTTTCTTTCCAACATTACTTCAGTTTTTTGCAACAAAGGATGGCAATCTCTCTCTCTCTCTGTCTTTTTGTACGAGTGAATAAGAGATGGTGGGAATTTTCCTTTCTGTTTATTTTTAAACCCAACAAATGAAACTTTGCATATAATCCTAGGCCTTATTCCGTGGAGCGGAGTTGTGGGACGATAGTATAGGGATAAAGTTCATAAATAGTGAAAAATTCTCTGCAATTCCGTAGACGTAAGCACAATTGGCCGAACCACATAAATTGTGTCTTATTTTCGATTGGTTTATTTTTCGCTTATTCTCTCTGTTGTTAATTTCGTTCCCAACACTTTTCTGTTTATTTTTAAACCCAACAAATGAGACTTTGCATACAATACAGATACCATCTTCAGTGCTTCTGACAAAAGTTTTGGGTTTTGTTTCAATAAGATTTCATTTTAAGGGGAAATTTTGAGGAATTAATGTGGTCTGCATCAGAGCCCCTTTTGTAGCTCTCTTCTTTATTCCATCTTGTCCAATTCTTTCTTCACTTGAATCATGGCATTTTGGTTTTGCATAGCTGTAAGGTACCTCCTCCCCTCATCAAATCTCTCTTTTTGTTTTTTTTTTCTTACTTGAAATCTATGTGTTAGCAATCACATGGCTCTACAAGGCATCAAGATTTAGAAAATACTATACCAATATATAAATTTACCATGTTGCAGCCTTTAGGTTTTTTGTTTTTAGTTTACATATTCCCCAGCAGCCTTATCGTTCTTTATCCTCTTTCTTTTCATATCTTTTTATTTAGTGGGAGATTGTGTGTGATTACCTAAAGATTTTGCTTGCTGTGCTCCCATTATTGCATTTCACTGGTCATGTTGCATTTTGAAGCTGTTTATTGGGTTATTACTTAGTAATAAGTGATTTCATCAACCTAATCTTACTGTTAAATCCGTGTGTATTTGATTAGAACTTGATGGTAATTATACCAACTTTCTTATGAATTAGTGTGTAAAATCATTGGTTTTGATATACGATTCTAGAAATGTAAGTAACGATTAACCGGGGAGTTTAGGGAAATGATACCTTAATATAATTCAGCACTAAAAAGTGAAAAACTTTTAAAAGTTGCAAATAGAGCACACTTGTTTTAGCTCCACAGACAGGGAAGGTCCATTCCTTTTGATTTCTTTAAAAAGTTCGCTTCTTTGTCAAGACTAAAAAATTCGTACATCGGTTTGGTATAACCAGACGAATGGTTTATTATAAGTAAAGCCTAGCTCTAAGTACCAATGACGACGACCCATAAATAACATATCCATGCAGGCCAGTGGCCCAGAGTGAACAACATATTCAATGTGTTTGGGACTAGGCATGGTAGTGATTAAGTTAGGCATCAAGGGTGATGATGAACATGAAAACATAAAAAGGAAAAGTGTAGCGCTGCTAGAATTATCATATAACTTTGTCTTTACATTTTCTATAGGGGGTATAAAGCTAGCTTGCTTGCTTGCATTGTTCAAAGTAATTCATTGAGAAGTGTGGGTGTCTTGTTTTTCCATGGCAGCCAAGCTTAGGATTTGAAGGCTAAAGATATTTTGTGCCTCCTACTTCTCAGTGCCACAAGCCAAGGAACAGGTTATTTATATATGTAGCTATACATGATCATATTGTAGATATCAAACATTTTAAATAGCAAACATGAGAATCCCATCACTGAATGTTCTGTTGATTTGTCTCTTTCCCCTTTTCATTGGGTAAGATTGGCAGTTTTGCTTGAGTTTTTGCTGCATCTTGTAAGCTTGTATCTCCACTAGTTTGACTATCCCCTCTTGAAATTTCTCTGTTTTCTGATATCTCCAATAGTTTACTGAGTAATTGTTCAAAAAGTTCTATGGAACAGTTCAGGGCTTCAAGTAGATTCATAAATTCATTAGCACAAATTTTTCCGAGTTTTTAGTTTGGTTAGTTGATGAGTTCCCATTTCTGACGCCAGAGTCATGAACAAATGATTCTGTTTTGTAGATAATCTGGTAATGCATAAGGAATTGATCACTGGTCGGACTGTGACAGTTATTTCCCGAGAGAATATGATGCATTCTTTGTTCTGTACCTTCATAAAATTGAATATCAAGTTGAAATCCAGTACACCTTCCTCTTTTCAGGTGTTGGACATGACAGCTGAAATCAACTGTGTATAAGCTTTGACAGTGTATTTAATCACAATTCATTGTTACAAAAAGAAGATCTCAAGAGACGAAAGACGCAAGTGGGCGTGTTTGGGGATCACAATGAACGAGCTTGGTTCCGAGAGATCGAAGCAATGGAACATGTATACTAGTTTAGACTCCAGTCCATCTCAGACAGGAGCTCCATGGAAAAGCTTTGGGAATTCCATGAATGCCATTTCTTTTGGTTTCGTTGCGACGGCTATCTTGATATCAATGTTTCTTATCATGGCAATCTTTGAACACCTGTTCCGGCCAAACCCTTCTCTCTCTTCGCCTCGTGAAGTGAGGAACAGCTCTCCAGAATCAGGAGTACTCCCACAGAAACTTGGGGATCCACAAACAGTATGTCTTCAATCCCTTTATTCTAAAAAATGTAATTGTTGTGCTTTTTTTTTTCCTGTGATCAAAATTCATGTACTTTCGATAGGCACCTATGTCTTCTGCATCCCATTTTTCAGTGGTGATGCCAGGACAGCAATATCCGACCTACATTGCTCAACCAGCTCCGCTACCTTGTCTGAGGGAAGACATTTGTTGGCCGTCCCATGAACATAATATTGTACTTTATTAGCATATATTGTTTGAGATGAAGCACAAGAAATCATACTTAAAAGTTGACAGAATGGATTAGCCACTTCAGGAGTCACTTTCCCTTGTTATCTGTACGCCTTTTGCTTTGTACGAACTCCTTACAGGCAAGATGCCACAAACTACACAGGATTTTAATGGCTCAACTACAAGTCCAAGATCTCTGCTGAGTATGCAATATGTGTACATGGTGAGAAGCCCACCCAAACTTCTTATGTATTTTGATCTTGGACAATAATACAAAGCCCAGCAGAGGTTTTTCCTGGCTCAATTATTTACTTTCAACCAAACTAAATAACTTCTTGTAATCTTTATCTATTAGGAGTCAATTAGCAATAGATCCCTCAAAACAAACTTTTATTCCAATAGGAATCCGGATGCATCAAAAAATGAACGAGCGCAGGTGATATGGATTTAATTGCAAGCGCACAAATCGCACAAGTAATAAAATGATTAATAAATTATCGTTCCCACGAGGATGTATTGGCAATCAAAATTACTGTCAAACAAGCAACAACTATGCAAATTGGGTGAAAAGGATGAGTGATTGGTTTTGTTTTTAACTAAACTAAAACAAAGAACAAAAGAGCAATTAAGAAATCACAAACCCAAATACAAAAGTAATCAAAGATCGGGAGCACTAGGATACTTAATTTCACCTCACCTATTCAATTTAACTCCCTTGTCCCTTAATCTCTAATTCCTCTCTCAATAATGACAATCGGTCTCCCTAACCTATGCAATGCTCTATGTCTAGTCACATCTGAAGTGTCTCTATCTCTAATCCCTGTTATGTCAATAATATTCGGATTCAAAAGATAAAGACCCATTAAGATCTGTGAATTAACCGTGTAGTGATTGCATAGGTCATGCCCCTATAGTCCTATGGTTCATGCAAGCTATGATGTCTATGGTAAGAGGCAAATCCTAGATATCTCATTCCGGTCTCAATCTAGGTAACAAATCTATTAGACGGTGCTCAAGTATCTAAAAGTATTAAGCACACCCATAGACAATCAATAAGAGAGAGAAATCAAGAAATAAGGAAACCAAGTTTATTGAATCTTCAAGATTTGGTTACATTAAGACCCTAGTAAAGAAATCTAGCCACTCATACAGTCAAGATACATCATCAAGGAATGGAAATCAAACACAAAAACCAAGATAAAAGAGGAGAGAGAAAACCCCATTGTGAACCCGCTTATTCTCCAAGCTCCAATGGTCTCCAAGCTCTCCTTCTCTTCCCCAAAGTGTAGAATGTTGTGTAAACCTAAAACCCTAAAAATCTACCTATTTATACCCCCTAACCCATATGTCGTTTATAATAACATTGGTGTCGTTTTAAGCATTGGGGTACAATCGATCGGAATTGCTTGCTGTTAAAAACTGAAGTATGCCTGGTCGATCGATTGGGGACCAAGTCCGATCGAGCGGTTTTGCCCTCTGCTATTTTCTTCAAGATCTTTAATCTTTGATCCGATTTAAATCTTTTTCGTCCGATATGCTCCTAGGCACTTGCAATGTGCAAATATACAATCCTTAGGCAATATCAATCCCAAATTGACTCTAAACGATACAATATTGCATGTAAAAGGATGTATAATTATATGTATATAATTAGCACTTCAAACACTATCACGCTTAACCTTTGCTCGTCCTTGAGCAAACTAAGGATCAAAGGACAGGAGTTTCATTTAAGCTCAAATGAAAAACAAAATAACTACTACTAAAGCAAAAATAAGAAACTAAACTACACCACTTTCATAGGGCTCATGATGACACTTAGCATGTGTCACAAGCCTTTAAACCCCTATGTGCCCCTAGTAGGAGGAGTTGTGCCTCCTGATGGTTTACCAGAATGATACCCATAAACATTAAACAACTTCAATGCCCAAATTTCTCTAATCAACAAGAATGTAAAATGAACTCCCAATTGCAACCCTATCCACACTAACAAACCAAACATTAGGACATTCAAACCAATAAAAGCATTCCTTCAAGAATTTTATCTCATCCACTTTGCTTAAAATTTTAAGAATTAATGCACATAATGGATTTCACTTGATATTTGGCTTCAAAGTGATAATAACAAAGACCATGTAGTTTTCCAAGGACAATAAGAATCAAAGATCAAATATAATGAGCATTTATTCAAACTTCATTCTTATTCACATTCTTCTTTTCTTCTTTCTTTTCAAAGATGACTTGTGCAATGCTCAACCTCCTTAAGCTTTCTTAATGACCCATGTAACGAGCTTTCGACAAATGACTCCCAATCCAGTTGGCTTAGGGCACTAGGTGTTAAGACACCCCAAAGGATCTAATTACTCGAGTCAAAAAAGCTACGTGAAGCTCATTGCTTATTAGGCAAAAGGCCCGATTACTCAACTAAAAACTCATGAAGGAAACCATTTATTCATAGACATAATAATAATTTTTCTTTTCTTTTCTATTATTTTCTTTTCTATATATTTTTTTTCTTCTTTTCATTACTCAAGTAGTGCTATTTAAATCAAATTGATCTTAAACAACCATAATTGGCCAAAGTCAAGTCACATTTCATACCCCACAAACAAGTGTTCTATATTCACAAAAGCACAATGGACAAAACAATTTTCAAGATAGGAAAACTCAATTGGGAAGAATGTCCATAGCAAGATCCATCAATGCTTCAAAGATCACAAAATTCATCCAAACACACTCAAGAATGACATGACATAAGACATTTGAAGTCAAATTTTTTTATTTTAAGCAAAAACTAGAAAAACCTAAATTCCCACCCCCACACTTTAAAATATGCAATGTCCTCAATGCATGGAATAGGTGAAAATAGAAATAAAGAGATAGAGATAGAACAATAAAACCTAGATTGCCTCCCATAACTGTTTGGTTTAAAGCCTTCAGCCCGACTTCCCTTTGTGAATTCAACCGGGATCCTTGAGAGTTGTGGTGTATACTCCCCTTGATAGCTTCTTGAGATTGACATTTGATTGCTTAGGTGCCATGCAAGGAACACAAGCCTTCATCACCATCGTTTCCTTAGGAAATACATTTTTCTTCATTTTCTTGGTCTTCCTCTTCTTCTTTTTCTTGGTCTTCTTTTTCTTGGTCTTCTTTTTCTTCTCCTTGGGATCTTCAACTTGAGACTTTTGAACTTCAATTTCAGCTTGGGGGGCTGCCTTAGGAACTTCATGCTCACCCTTCAAATTTTTGCCTAGAAGAACTTCCACCGAAATTTATGGAACTTCCTTCTCAAAAGTATCGAGGATGACCATAGCAATATTCTATACTTGGAGACATTGTTGAAAAATCTCTTCGTGCCTTCTACTTCCAAACACTTTAAAAGTGATTTGGTCGCCTCCCGCACCCCTCAAAGTAAGGTTCCCTTTCTCTACATCAATCAAGGCTCTCTCGGTGCTCAAGAATGACCTTCCCAAGATTATGGGAGTAGTAGGATTGACCTCCATATCCAAGATAAGAAAATCAACCGGGAACATGAGCTCACCCACCTTTACCAACACATCCTCCACTATGCCAAGAGGGTACTTTATAGATCTATCCGCCATTTGCAAAGACATCGTAGTTGGACTAATCTCCTTCATCCCAATTTGCTTAGCAACCGACAATGACATCATATTTATGCTAGCTCCAAAAAATCACACAAAGATCTCTCAATCAAGGTGTTTCCAATGGTGCACGGGATTGTGAAACTTTCCGGATCATCTTACTTAATTGGGAGCTTTCTTTACACAATGGCACTACACTCTTCGGTCAACTGTATCTTTTCATGCTCATTCAACCTTCGCTTCTTGGATAAGATCTCCTTCATGAACTTGGCATAACTAGGAATTTTCTCTAAAGCTTCGACAAAGGGGATGTTCACTTGAAGCTTTTTGAATACCTCCAAGAACTTAGAGAATTGATCATCCTTTTTCTTGTTGCTCTTTAACCTTTGAGGAAATGGAATTGGAGGCACATAAGCTTTCACTAGAGGTGCAGGAAGAGAACTATCTGGCCAATCCAACTCCACAGCATACCGCATCTGCACATTTTTCTCATTTTTGAACTTTTCATCATGTATTGTAGTTGGCCGATCGATCGGGATGGGGTCCGATCAATCAAAAATGGCTTCTGTTAAAGTTTCATCCAGTTTGTCCGATCGATCGGGCATCCCATCTGATCGATTGGAAATACCTTCTGGACACTTTCCAGCTTCTTTTTCCCCTATTTTGCTGCACCCATTCTTTTCCTACAAAATTTTCGCCTTTTCGACATCTAGATCAACAGCAGTTTTAATCATTTTACCAATTCGGAGTGTGATTGCCATTCATTGGTCCTTCTCCTTCCCTTTTGGATTCACCTCCGATTGGCTTGGCAATGTACCTCTTTCCATATATGACAAAGTGTTAGCTATTTGCCCCATTTGCACCTTAAGATTCTGGATGGAAGCTTCGTAGTTTTGCATCAAATTTGCTTAAGCTTGTAGAGTGGCATCGGTTTTGCTCATGTATTGCTCCATCCTTGTCATAAATTGGGTAAGAGTTGTAAGTGTATCTAGACCTCTGGCTAGCTTTGAGAACATTTCATCAATATCCCTTTTCTTCTCTTAGGGCTGCACTAGATGTTGAGGATTTTGCACATTTTGAGTATTGCTCCAAGAGAAGTTGAGGTGATTCTTAAATCCCGGATTATAGAAGTTGGAATAAGGATCATTTCGGGGTTGATTGAAGTTACCTCCATCAATGGCATTCACTTGCTCACTAGAGTTAGAAGAAGAAGCAATAAGACACTCCCCTGTAGGATGACGTGCACAACAATAATCACAAGACATGTAGGAAGGTGTGATTTGCATAACATGTACCCCTTGAGCTTGATTTAGTGTCAATGCTTCAATCTTCTTTGTCATAATAGCCAAGATAGACATAACTTCATCATCTCTACAACTTCTCCCTTGCTTTGGATTCCCCCTCACCAAGGATCAAAAGTTAGTGGTCTTGGCCACTTTGTCAAGTAATTACCTAGCCTCATCTTTATTGTTTGTCATAAAAGAACCTCCCGTGGCCGTATCAATAGTCTCCTTAGTATGCATACTCAACCCATTATAGTAAGCTTGATACACCACCCATTCCGGAAGGCCATGATTTGGGCAACTTTGAATAATTCCTCTAAAGCACTCCCAAGCCTCATAAAATGATTCAAGATCTTTTTGGACAAAGGACATGATATCTGCCCTAATTTGCACTGCCTTGGCCGGAGGAAAGAATTTCTTCAAGAATTGCTCCGTCATCTCATCCCAAGTGGTGATAGAATTGGGAGGCATGGACATCAATCACCCTTAGCCTTGTCCCTCAAAGAGAATGAGAATAACCTCAACAAGATAGCATTCTTTGTAGCTCCGTTAATCCCAAAAGTAGTGCACACATGCAAGAAAGAGCGAAGATGGACATTGGGCTTTTTATTAGGAAGACCATAGAAAGTCACCGAGTTAGAGATAATGTTGATTATAGCCGACTTGATCTCAAAATTAGTAGCATTGATAAGAGGATAGCAGATGCTTGAAGGAGATGTATCCCAGGTAGGCCTAGCACAATCCTCAAGAGAGCGAGAATCAAATTGCCTAGGAGGGTTTTCAACCTCTGCACACTATTTCTTCCATTAGCACCTCCACCATTAGCATTGCCATCATTAGCATTTAAACCTCCACCGGGCTCACCAACATTCCTCCTTTCTTAATTGTCTCCCATGCCTTCCATGATATTATTAGGATGCTCCCGCCTAAGATTGTGAAGTATCCTCTCAATTTTCAAATCAATATCAATCAATTTCGAATTAAGAGTACGCTTTCCCAAGCTTATACAAGAGAAAAAATTTCTACAATAAAATAAAAACCAATTAGCACAATTGAAAACCTAATTTGACTCAAGCCAATTGCCTCACTCCCCATGAACGACCCAAAAACTTGATATGAATTTAATTGCAAGAGCACAACCCGCATAAGTAATAAAATGATAAGCAAATTATCGTTCCCATGAGGATGTATTGGCAATCAAAATTAATGTCAAATAAGCAACAACTATGTAAATTGGGTGAAAATGATGAGTGATTGGTTTTGTTTTTAACTAAACTAAAACAAAGAACAAAAGAGCAATTAAGAAATCACAAGCCCAAACACATAAAGTAATCAAAGATGGGGAGCACTAGGGTACTTAATTTCTCCTCACCTATTCAATTAAACTCCCTTGGTTCCTTAATCCCTAATTACTCTTGCAATAATGACAATCGGTCTCCCTAACCTATCCAATGCTCTATGTCTAGTCACATCGGAAGTATCTCTATCTCTAATTCCTGTTGTGTCTAACAATCGGATTCAAAAAGACAAAGACCCATTAAGATTTGTGGATTAACCATGTAACGATTGCATAGGTCATGCCCCTATATTCCTATGGTTCATGCAACCTATGATGTCTATGGTAAGAGGTAAATCCTAGATATCTCATTTCGATCTCAATCTAGGCAACAAATCAATTAGATGGTGATCAAGCATCCAAAAGCATTAAGCACACCCATAGACAATCAATAACAGAGAGAAATCAAGAAATAAGGAAATCAAGTTTATTGAATCTTCAAGGTTTGGTTACATTAAGGCCCTAGTAAAGAAATCTAGTCACTCATAGAGTCAAGATACATTATCAAGCAATGAAAATCAAACATAAAAACCAAGATAAAATAGGAGAGAGAAAATCCCCTTATGAACTTTCTTCTTCTCCAAGATCCAATGGTGGCCTCCAAGCTCTCTTTCTCTTCCCCAAAAGTGTAGAATGTTGTGTAAACCTAAAACCCTAAAAATCTACCTATTTATACTCCCGTAAACCCATAGGTCATTTATAATAAGCATTAGTGTCATTTTAAGTCGGACACACATGAGTTTATGGCATTTTTGGAAAGTCGAAAACTCTGAAATCGCACTCTGGGTTTGGTCCGATTGATCGGAGCTGGGGTCCGATCGATCAGAATTGCTTGCTATTAAAAACCGAAGAATGCCTGGCCGATCGATCGGGGACCAAGTCCTATCGATCGGTTTTGCCCTCTGCCATTTTCTTCAAGATCTTCAATCTTTGATCCGATTTGACTCCTTTTCGTCCGATATGCTCCTAGGCACTTGCAATGTGCAAATATACAATCCTTAGGCAATATCAATCCCAAATTGACTCTAAATTATACAAGATTGCACGTAGAAAGATATATAATTATATGTATATAATTAGCACATTAGCAGGCATGGGCGTATCTCCATACTCCTGCGCTACATCGGACTCCAGGTGTAGTGATAAATGAGCAAGGGGATGCTAGGGTGTCCCACGCAAGTGACGCATTGCATCGACGCCCGAATACGGTGAAAATAGGCAAGGGTTTCCCCTCTTTGGACTGGTCAGGGTAAAGAAGGTAGTTCATAATTATAGAATTAGGATAGACACTTGGAACATAGGGTCACTTATAGACAAACTAACTGAACTAGTGGACACCATGATTACACGTAAGGTTAACATAATGTGTTTACATGAGACTAAATGGATTAGGAAAAAATCTAGAGAGATTGAAAACACAGGTTATAAACTATGGTAAATTGGAATGGATAGAAATAGAAATGGTGTAGGTATAGTGGTAGATAGTGAACTAAAAAAAAATATTGTAGAGATAAAAAGAAAAGACGATATGATCTTATTGGCTAAACTTGTGATAGGGGAGGAGATAATTAATGTCATTAGCGCTTACACAAATAGGATTAGATGAAAACATTAAGAAAGAATTTTGGGAGGACCTTGATGAGATTGTTCAAGGCACTCCAAGTAGAGAGAAAATGTTTTTAGGTGGAGATGTAAATGGACATGTAGGGAGAGATGAAAACTTGTATCAAACAAGTAGCAAAAGAGGTATTTGGTAAGTTGAAGGGCCCCATACCTAAAGGCAGAGAAACATGGTGATGGAATAAGAGAGAATATTATAGGAAGTTACATAATGGTAGGGGTGATAATAGTTATGAAACATACAAAGTAACAAAATAAGAAGCTAAGAAGATTATAGGATAGGCACGTCACAAAGCATATACTAAGTTATATAACAAGTTAGATATAAGAGATGGAGATAAAGATATTTATAGACTAGCTAGAATACGCGAAAGAAAAATTAGGAACCTAGATCATGTAAAATGCATCCAGGATATTGATGTGCCAATTATATACATAAAATTGCGCACCCCGTTTCATTGATCTTTGTGTCATTTTGAGCCAATTAAGGATAGATTCTACCTAATTAGTCATATTTGTGCATTTCAGGTACAAAGGCGTGAATCGGGAAGAAGGGATCCGAAAAGAGACGAAAATGGACAAGTTGGAACCAAAGACTTTTTTGATCAATCGGGTCTCACTTCCAATTGATTGGGTTGGGCTGATCAAATGTTGAAATTCTTTTTTGTAACATTTTCAATCGATCGGACCCCAATTCCGATTAATCAGAATTCACCATTTCGTGATTTTACAGATCAAGTATCACGAAAATGCCCCCAACCAAATGGGTCCAGTCCAAAACGACACAGGCTTATTAGAAAAAAAAAACAACTCTAGATTTTTAGGAGTATAAAAGGGTAGAAATTATGGTTTTACTCATCTTACAACACTTCTTGGAGGCTAGGCTTTGGAGAGCTTTTGGGAAGACAACATATTTGCAAGGAAAAACAGGGACTCTAGGGGTTTTCTTGTATCTCTTCTTATTTCTTGAATCTATGACTGTTATTTTGGATGTTATCATGTATTTGAATGATATGAGAACAAAGCCTCTTGCTAGGGTCCTAATGGAGCCCCACTTTTGATGATTCTATAAATTTGATTTGTTATTCTGAAATTCTTATTTATTGTTGATTATTTATGACTACTCTTAATGCTTTTGGATATGGATGCCTAGGATGAGACCGGAAGGAGATTCCTAGGGTTTGTTTCTTGTCATAGATAACATAGGGTGCATGAATCATATATATATAGGTGATTGACATATACAACCGCTACACGATTGTCCAATTTACTTAATCAATTTTTGATACTTTAATCTGATTGTTAGGAATAACGGGGATTAGTATTGAAAATACTTTCAGTGTAATCGGGAACGGAGCATTGAATAGGGTAGGGAAATCGTTTGTCAACAATTGAATAGGAGATTTGGAATTAACGAATCAAAGGAATAGAATCAGATAGGTGGAGGTGACATTGGGTATTTTAGTGTTGCTTTCTTGACTTGAATATTCGGTAATTGGTTTTGGTTATTGCTTGATTGATTCCACTTGTTAATCAATTAGTTAATTGTTTAATTTCCTACATTAGCGTTAATTAGTGAACCAACCATCTCTTTGAGTCTCCATCTAGAATAATTTAACTTTAATTGATTTTAATTTGAATTGTCAATACATTCTCGTGGGAACAATTCTTTATTAACTTTTTATTACTTGAGCGATTCGTACATATGCGAATTTGCATCAACAGATGTAGACGATAGAGTTTTGGTGAAAGATGTAGAAATTAATGAGAGGTGGAGACATTGCTTCAATGAATTGCTTAAAGGCAATCACAGAGGGAACATTGAAAATCTCCATCTCTTATGAAAATAGGGATCCTTGGTATGTAAGACGTATTAGATTGATTGAAGTAAATAAAGCTTTAAGAAAAATGAAAGGGGGTAAAGCCATGAGACCAAATGGAATCCCAATTGAAGTATGGAAGTGCATAGGAGATGTAGGTATAGTATGGCTCACTCGGTTATCTAGCAAATTATTAAGACCCATAAAATGCCTGATGAGTGGAGGAGAAGCATTGTAGTACCTATATAAAAGAATAAAGGTGATATCCAAAGTTGTAACAATTATAGGGCCCTAAACTTATGAGCCACACATTAAAATTTTGGGAGAAAGTTGTAAAACGGAGAGTGAGATCTCAGTATCCACGATATTTGAAAATCAATTGGTTTTATGTTGGGATGATCCACAATGGATGCGATATTTTTATTAGGGGGACTTGTAGAAAAATATAGACAAAAGAAAAAGATCTTCATTTAGTATTTATAAATTTGAAGAAGGCATATGATAACGTGCATAGGAAAGTAATGTGGTGGATTTTAGAAAAGAGAGGAGTCTCGATTAGCTATATTACTTTGATTAAGGATATGTATAAAGGAGTTTTAGCTAGTGTTAGGACTATTAGAGGAGTTACAAGGGAGTTTCCGATCATAATAGGATTACACTAGGGGTTGACACTAAGCTCGTTCCTATTTATTATAGTGATGGTGTAGCGCCCCATTTTTGTATGGCCTCGTAAAAGCAACTTCCTACCATTGGGCTTCAAATCAGCTCACAAAGTGAATGGTTCTATGTGTGGCCCGACGAGAACAAACCCATGTTTCGGGGTTCTCCTGTGAGCCTCTAGAGCCCATTGCTTCAGAAGTGGGCTGAGCCCATCAGACAACCCAACTCCCCAAACAAAAGTTAAGACTCAAACTACCTCATTTCCTTCTCCACAAAGGAAAAGTTCCTGCCAAGTCCTGAAGGGGACCCAATAATGTGATAGCCAGGCTGGAAAGGCATGGAAAAAATGAGGAGGAAAAAAATAAAAGTGGGGGAGGATTAGGGGGATTAGAAAAAGAAAGGTCCGAATAAGTCTCCAGCCAACGGAGGTAACAAGAAGAGGAAAGAGGGAAATCAAAAATCTTTGATCACCAGAATAGACGTCAAAAGGAACAAAGGCAAGATAAAAAATAGAGTGAAAGCGATCGCCAATAAAGGGGGAAGAGGAAGAATAAGAGAATAAAGGGGCAAAGACCCTAATCTGCGGTCATCCACCTCCTAGGTAAGTATATTCTAACTCATAATAAACAGCATATAGACTAACTACACAAAAAAGGGAATACTCTAACCACCGCCAAATTCATCGTGAAAGTGGAAGTCAGACGGTATCTTTACATTGTTGCATCTCATGAATATATCCATCATCCATGCATTCATCTATCCATATTCCATACACTCTACATAATGATAGATAGCGTTGCACACGAATAGCATATGTCTATGTCCCTATTTACTGCTCGGCACACGAATCACAGGTAGTGTGTCATGTTCGGCTTCTTTCATATCTTCTCTATCATCCACATCATTCCATCATCCATGCATTCATTAGTCACTCATATCATACTCGTACATTCAAATTATTATATACGTTACCCAAAGAGCGTTATGCACGCCCGTGTCCCTTATTCATCCACTCGAAAATAAGTAGTATGACACAAGTACAACATTTTCTTATGGTTTCTCTATCGTTCATTCTTTTATAATCCCTTCATATCACGCATGCACCAACATCCTGGTAGATGGCACCTAAAAAGCATTACTGGCATCCGTGTCCCCTATTCACCCATTCAGGTATAGGCAGCATTTCACGAGATGAGTATTCGTTCACAGTTTTTCGATCATCCCTATAACTCATTCATCCATTGCCATCGCCATATCATGCATACATCGTATTTCATCAAATACTGCGCAATTCTCCTAACAACAAAGGCTCTGCGCCTTTCTTGGAAGCCACACACTATCTACATAAGTCGTGTAGGCTACGAGTGGAGCATTAGTCCATTTGATCCCCGATTCTTACGTCGATGCAGTCTTATTCTATACATATATACACACATATTGCTTCTTGTAACCATGACAACATTCGAAACTCCCTTAATCCTAGATGGTAACCGTCCCATTTTGGATGAGTGCTTGTGGTGCTTAACACCTTCCCCACCAAATCATAGTGAATCTCTGGTACATAGATGGATCATGCCTTGACTGTCAAATGTTCAATTGCGTCTATAAACATCAATTGGTGGCGACTTCATACGTGTCCATACATGTTGTAATGACATATATGATTTGATCCACACCCCACACCATGAACGCGGATCGGACAGTTGCCGACTCCATTGGCTCGAGAGGGTTAGGCCATCGCTATACGAGAAATGGGGAGTCCCATGTCATATTGGTCATTCTGTTGTTGATTATCTTAGCTAGCATAAATAATGCATTTTATACTTTATAGTTTTACAGCTTTCTTTTGGCTTGAACATTCATTTACACACACATATACTAATCTTCAACCATCATACGCATTCATTTGCATTTGCACAGAGACACGATCGTTATCATGACTAGGGCATCCTTATCCAAAAGAAGTAAAATTGGCTGAAGGAAACAAAATCATACTGGGGCAATTCACAAAAGCAGTAAACTGAAAAGATAGATGGTGATCAAGATCGAAAAATGTCACCCAGATACTCCTTGGAGGGTTACTCAGCCTTCGACCGGGACATCTGGCCAACTCAGGGAAATGCTTATGCCTTTACTCCTTCACTTGTATGATTTGTCTACACCAAAACTGCCAATAATAATACATAAATTACCTGTGCTTTTAGCTAAAAAAACCACCCACGAATTCTTTTGTTAAGGTTGGAGGAAATCACGATCAAAGCGGTTGTGCCGGTGAACCAATCAGTAATGCATTCATGACAAAGATCAACCATTGCTTAATACCAGGGACGACATCGTCAAAATCAACCTAAAATTGCGTGATCAAGAATATGCTTGGAGGCGAAGGGGGTTCATCACTAGAAAGATTGGCTCATGATAAAAGTTGGGGAAATTCCAAGCGATTCGGATTGACAACTCTTGAGTACGTCTGAGATGCTAGTCCCTAGAAAATGAGATGTGATAAGCAGACTGACCGAACCAAGCACTGAAAGAACTAAGACAATTGCCTAAGAGCTTAATTTTGGCTCGCCAAGAGCCATACGTGAAGCAATGAATAGAGACAACCACTAAATAACACAAGATTTTGTCAATTCTTTCTAATGAACGTCGCGACTGCTCTATCATTTTTGTATCACCAAAAGTGTGACTATCACTCTTGATTCATTATCATTGAAATCGATGTGAATGACATGAGTGTGATTGTAAGCTTACTAGTGCATGCGTAAAATGTAGGATTGGATCCTATCCCAACGACCAGTGGAGAGTAATGGAAAAACAACAACATGCAAACTAAAAAGTTTTTACTTTGAACATAGAAGATGCTGACACCAAGCTTCTACAAAGAGTAATAGAGGCATCCAAAAGAGACGGTGAACAACCGAAGGCCTTTCTACCAGTAAGGATCAATGAAACGGGGCAAGGAAGAAGCCCAGGAGATTGGGAAAGGGGGGTGATCATTACACTCCAATACAAAGAAAAGGAAACCTTTAAGAGATGAAGGCCTACCCAGTTCATCGTAAATACTAAAACCTGCCCAGAAATCAATTTCGGAAGCACAACTAACATCTATAGACAAGGCAAAAGATGGGGCGGAAGTCAAAGAAAAACTACGTGATTATGTTAGGGCCCATACCCAACGAATATAACAAAAATTCAACTTTGTTGAGAGGCTTTTGGAGGGTCAAGGATGCCAAAAAGGTTATGGATGACTATGTCACGACCTTCTGGAGCATCAAAGTTGAAGACTGAGACCCACTTTGGGCCAAAAATCTTCACCAGGCTAATGTGTCCTTCAGGGAAGGAAAGACACGCTTCGATGATACGGTTCTCAAGCTCAGACAATTGAACCACAAGCTGGTCAAGGAAAATGAAGTCCGGACATCCCTGATGGCGTAGACGATGGGCCTAGAAATGGAACAATAGTGGAAAAAAACAACAAGACGAGTTGAGATGATAGCATGATAGACACCATGAGACTACTCTACTACATTAATATCTTGGAACATAAGTCCGAGAAGTTGGAAAAGAAGTCAGAAAAGGTAACGCGACAACCCGAAGCAGCATTGGCCCGAGAGAGATGTTGGGCGCATAAGATAAAGGAGCTGGAGGGCACCATTGAAAAACTTCGAAAGACCAATGCCACTATAATCGGGGAGCCCGAACAGAACAGGGACCGTTCGCATAACCCAACCTACAATGTGACCAACCGTTCCCCGACTAACACTCTATACAATGAGAATTCCCATTGCGTTGGCTAGAAATGTCTTTGGAACTTTGTGCTCTAAGGATGGCGCTCCCTTATCTTTTAGCAAAAATAAGTAAATTGGTGTCAAAACTTTTTGTTGCCATACAATTATCTTAATTAATCAGTGATTACCAAACTCATACCTTCACACAAATTCATCGCACACGCAAAGAAATCAAAGTCCAAGGACAATTTGAGAAGTGCATCGCGAGTCTCACTCGTGTCCCTCTCACTCATCTCTTGGGCAGTGATTTATTTGGTAAAATTCCTTATCGATATCCCTCGATACTTAAAAAAGTCGAGAAGTTGATAAGCTCATATATTCTCTCAATTTAGTACTCTCTAAACTTGGTTTTTGTTAGAGGATTGGCTTTAAAAAGGACTCATTACTTTGTTTTCCTCATTTTCAGTTTTCTCGAGTACTTGGATGGTTTTTGATGGAAAATGGTCAATTTTGAGTATTTTGAAGAATCGTCAATTGGAGAATGAAGCTAAGACCTTGAAGAATGTCAGAGAATATTTTGAGAATTTTCGGTGGAGCCAATCGACCCAGAATTTGAAGACAAGTTGACCTGAAATATGATCTCGACAGAACTGCGCTACCATTGAAGAAGTGGGTCTAGAAAATTCCACAGAATTTGGCTAGAGACGTGTGAGATAGCCTTGGAAAGCTAAGACATCAAGCTTCAATTTACATATTTTTGGAGAGTTTTATGAAGGGTGAAACATGGGAAAAACGTTCGACACATCCAGCAGTGCAGTTTCCTAATCAAAGAAGAAGTCAACATCTTCCCTTTTTGTTGGGTTTATTGTTTTGGAAACCAAGGGTAAGTTTCCTTGGAGTTCTAGTAATTGTTGTAGAGGAAATCTAGGGTTTGAGAGAGCTATTTAAGGAGGACTTCAGAGGATTCTCAGAGACTTTGGGAGGTTCAACACTCGGACATTCAGTTGACTTTTCTAGGGTGTTCTTCAACCATTCTTATGGTTTTCATTCATGACTATGTGTAACTAAACGCTTTTACTAGGGCGTGATGAAATCTTAATATGATTCTCTAGTTTGTTTATTGTTCTTATCTTTGATTGCTCTTTTGATGTTGGATTTCTAATCATTGTGCTATATACTTGTTTGATTGCTTAGATGATTGGCCACCAACTAAGTTTCAATTAAGTAATTTGATCCAAGCTCACATAGATACCATAGGGGATTTGGGACCAGCTTCTTGTGATTAGGAATTGAGAACGCCTAGGGTAGATACCATACTCTTAGGGTTTACATTGCATGTTAATGAATTCTTACACTTAAGGACATCTTGCATGTTCATATTTGAGTTAGATACCATAACCAAATTGCATGTCAAGATAAACGAATTAGCCTAGATGTCATAGGTAATTCACGCCTTAGTGGATTCGCCAACAACATCGATTGAGTGGATTAAAGGTGAGAGAATCAACAACTAGAGAGGATTATTAAGAAGGATCCATTGTCATAGTGCTTTCATAAATTTGCTTTCACAATCAAAATCAGCAGTTTTGTGTTTTCTTTACTTCGTTACTTTGATTTCGTTGCTTGCTATCTACAATCAATCATCTCTCAAGAATTGTTTCTTTTGCTAAGTTTAGTATATTAGTTAATCGTATTGTTAGTCCATTGTCATAGTGCTTTTAATTTGGGATTTTTGTTTGCTTATTTTAAGCGATCGAAAATTACTATCAAGTTTTTGGCGCCGTTACCGAGGATTGTGTGTTATTCAATTCGATTAATTATTTGTGCTTTACTTAGTTTTAATTTTGTTCAATTTTTATTTGCTGGTTGCAGAATCAGTGCGTGTTAGCTCGAGTGAACATTCTATAGCTCGAGCTAAAATAGCCAATAGACATATTTTTTTTGTGACGAGCTAATCAAATTTGAACTTGTGATTGAGTTTAACTTCGTGGCATAAGAAAAAAAAAAGGCTAAGGGAGAAAGGGAAGAAAGTTTTGGGAAAGATACAATGACTTGTTTCTATGAGATTAATTAGTACAGCTTTAGAAGCAGAAGTGGCAAAATTGAGACATGAGCTGAAGCTACTGGCTGAAAAGAAAGAGGTTTGTGCCTTGTGTTCTAGCACTATGCATACTATTAAAACGTGTTCACACAATCCTGTATGGCAAGAGGAGACTGTAGCCCGAATATATTCACAAAATAGAGTTGGCTACAATCCCAACTCTAACATGTACAATCCGGGTTGGAGAGATCACCCAAATTTTTCGTGGACAAATCAGCTAGGACAATCCTCAATGATTCCGCAGTTTGAGCAACCAACCGAGCAGAAGAAGCCTTGCCTTGAAGATATTTTTGCCCAATTCATGCACGTTATGCAAGCTTCAATTCAGAAATTATGTATACAATTGGGATAGCTAGCTAATGTGGTGAATGAGAGGAGTTAAACCGAAGCTAATTCAAGAGGTATGGAGCATGCAAAGGCAATTAGAACTCTACGAAGCGGCAAGTCATATGGTAGAGAAGATAAGGATGTGATTTTGGGGGATGAGAGAGTTAAAGATACACCAGTTGTGCCTCTATCATCACAAGAGAAAAGTGACCAATTAATTCCTCCTAGTACACCACCGGTTGCCCCATTGAAGGAGAGAGTTTACATACCTCCTCTACCTTTTCCTCAACAGTTTCAGAAGCAAACAAAAGATGGACGCATGCTGGATATCATGGAATTGTTCAAGAAAGTTCACATCAACATTCCGCTATTGGATGCAATTGAACAAGTTCCATATGCCAAGTTCCTCAAGGATGTTCGCAATAATAAAGGAAGTTTACGGAGCATGAGAGGGTGATGCTAAACGAAGAGTGCATTGCTGTTCTACTCAGTAAATTGTCACCAAAGTTGAAAGATCCAGGGAGTTTTACAATCCGTTGTGTTATTGGCAATTTACGATTTGAAAAAGCTTTGGTTGATTTGGGTGCTAGTGTTAACTTGATGCCTTTATTTGTTTTTTAGCAACTAGGTGTTGGAGAGATGCAACCAACGTCAATAAGCTTACAACTCGCGGATCTGTCCATCAAATTTCCACTTGGAATTATGGGAGACGTGTTGGTTAAAGTGGATCATTTCGTACTTCCAACTGATTTTATTATACTTGATATGGAAGAGTGCAGAGAAGTTCCCATCATCATGGGTCGTCCATTCTCGGCAACTGCTGGCACTATTATTGATGTGAAGAAGGGTTTGTTAACCATGAATGTTGAAGGAGAGTCGGTGGAGTTAAAAGAGTATTCAAGGCCATGAAGAGACTGGCGGATATGGAGGAGTGTAATCGGCTGGACATTATTGAACAGCCTGTACACACCAATTTTGGTTCTCAAGTCAATAATGATGAGATGAAAACCAGTCTAGAGCATCCAGAGTTAATACAAGTTGTTGGTGATGATGTTTTAAACAAGGTAGTTATGTTCAATTCTGCCCCAACTCAGCCACTAAGATGGAGACAAGTACTGGACTTTTGGGGCCACCTAAGAGATGAGTTTTGCCCTCCATACAACAAGCTCCTAAACTGAAACTTAAATTGCTATCCACTCATGACATGACAATTGAACCGAAAGAGTTCTCTCCGGGCCAAAAAGTCCTTTTGAACAACTCTACACTCAAGCTATTTCCATGGAAATTACGTTCAAGAAGGCACGGTCCTTTCCAAGTTGCTCAAGTCTACCCCAATGGAGCTGTTGATAATCAAAACTTGGAGAGGGACAAAGAGCTTAAAGTTGACGTGTATCGCCTCAAACCATATCTTGAAGTTGGCTATGATGCTGCCAAGTCCATCTCTTGAATGAATGCATTGCTTTACGTCTTGCCTAGACGTTAAATAAAGCGCTTCTTGGGAGGCAGCCCAAGCTCTTTTTTTCATTCAATTTTTTTTTTTTATTTCTACTTGGTGCTTACATATAAATCCTAATATTTCGATTTTGTTTCCTGTAGAATCTATTGGACAGGGGTAAAATTAGCTCGAGCTACAAAATTTCCACTTGATGGTTCATTGAGACGGCTGCAGATTTAGCTCGAGCTAAACATTTTCGACTGAGATGACTTTAATGGGAAGCTTGTCCAAAGACCCTCAATATCAAGTTGTATCTTTTCCTTCCCTTCTTGTTGTGTGGTTGTGATTTTATTGTGATCAATTGCATTGAGGACAATGCACAATTTAAGTGTGTGGGTGGGATACATCATGCATGATGAAAATTTTTGGAAAAAAAAAGAGAAAAAAAAAGTTTGTTGGCATGTGTCATCTCTTTTGCAAGTACATATGAAGTAATTTAGTTTTGTTATCACATAGAAGAATTTGAGTTAAGAACACACAATCTTATTTAGGTTTCTTTAAACTGAGTCTTGTTTTATTTACTCTTTTTAGTTAACAATTACACTTGCACATTACACATGTTTGTGGGGTATGCCATTTGAGATTAATCATGAATGTTGCTAGTGTTTTAAGAGGAGTTGGAATTTGTTGAGTTAGATACTTTGGCATGAAAAAAATAAAAAAAAAAGAAGAAAAGAAAAATCAATAAGTATATGCAAAATAAAGGTGTGTTTGTCTTTGCTTTTCTCTGTTGAGTAACCGGGCCTCTTGCGTAGCAAGCAGTGAGTTTCGCGTAAAAAGGTAGAGAGATCAAGATGAATAATTGCATGACTAGTGAAGCCTCGTAGCCTTTTTGACTCGAGCCATTAAACTCATAGGGGTGTCTCTACACCTAATGCCGTAAGCCAACTAGTTGGGAGTCATTGTGCTGGGATTAAAAATCCTACACTAATATGACACTTGTATGATAAGTTAAACTGTTCAGTTAAAATAGTTTATGAGGTAAGCTTCTGAGGTTACCAAATCTGAATCTACAATTTGTGTTTGCTTGAACTCAATCTCTGTATTGATTTGGAACACGTTTTTAGTTAGATAAAATTGATCTGGATATTATCCAATACAGGAGATGTGATAGGAACAAAGTATTGAAGTTTGATATGAACTCCTTGTGATTTAGTTGTTGGATAAGAACTAATGTCTATTAATTGGATATATATGTGTTGGTTTTTACCTTAATCATGTGCAACAATTATCTTCAAGATAATCATCTGATCAACATCTGAGATTATCAGAAGTGGTTCGTGGTGTCTGTATAAAGCACATCAACATGGAGTAAATGATCAAAGCTTTGAGAGAGAAATATTTAGAGAGAAATATTTTATGCTTCGAGTATGATTTGTTTGTTTTGTTTTTACACTCTCCTAGACGTTTTGATGAGTGATTAATATCTGTAGTCATTATGAGAGAGTGTGCGTTTCGTGTTTGAGTGCTGCTCTGTTGATTTCTCTGACTGATCCATAAGAGGAAGAAGAAGAGCAAGACTGCATTGTTTTGAAGTAACCTACGCAGCTACCTCAAAAGTTACCTGGATCGTACTTGGGTACAAAGTCTCTTGGAGGCGGCAAGAGCAATTGTAAATCATCATTGGTGTGTTGATTTGGGGTTAAAGCATACGCTAAGTCAAGTTGTATGATCGAGTCGTAGGTAACGATAGATTGTAAGCTTTTTTTCACATAGTGGATTGCTTTGACAGGATGATCATTCATGGACCCGAGGTTTTCTCTCAGTCACGGTTTTCTCGTTAAATTTGTGGTGTTCTTATTTGTTTATTTTTCACATTGACTAACAATCTTGGGAAAGGATTATTGTATTCTCAATTGGTATCGGAGCAGGAGTCAATGATGGAATCTAAATCAACAAATCAGGTACCACAGTTTGATGGATCAAACTACTCATATTGGAAAGCCCGCATGAGGGCATATTTAAAGTCCATTGATGAACGAGTTTGGTTGTCAGTTGTGACAGGGTGCAATGTACCTGAGTCCATTGATGATGATGGTAACAAAATTCTTAAACCTTCTGACAATTAGACTAAGGCTGACCTTGAAAATGCAGGTTGGAATAGTAAGGCAATAAGTGCTTTATTTTCTGGTTTGAGTATTTATGAGTTTTGTAGGATTTCACACTGTAAGAAGGCAAAAGAAGCTTGGGATCTATTGGAGGTGACACAAGAAGGAACCAATACAGTTAAAAGGTCAAAGCTTCAACAACTTACCGCTATGTTTGAAAATTTAAGGATGGAGGAGAATGAGATATTTGATGACTTTTATGCAAAGTTGAGCGATATTGTCAATACATCATTTACTCTAGGAGAACCTATTGAATCAAGCAAAGTGGTAAGGAAGATTCTCAGATCTCTACCTGAAAGATTCACAATGAAGGTGACAGTAATTGAAGAAAGCAAAGACATTAATAGAATAAAGGTAGAAGAACTAGTTGGCTCACTACACACTTTTGAGGCAAGTTTTCTAAAACCTAAAAAATCAAAAGGTGTTGCTTATCTCTCTACTAATGATTCTAATGATACTGCTAATGAATTATTGCTGTTAACAAAGAGTTTTAAGAAATTCATGAAGAACAAGAACTCCAAGGATTTCAAGAAGGAGGAATCTTCATCGTCCAAAGCTGAAAAGAAAAGTAAAGATCCACAGTCTTCGCAATGCTTTGAGTGTAAAGGATTTGGACATTTTGCTCAAGAGTATGCAAATCGGAAAAAGAAGCCGAAGGTTTATCAGACCACTTGGAGCGATGATACAGAAGAAGAATCTGACGCTGAATCAAAGGATGAAAAGGATACTCCAATAGCCTTTCCAGTTACCTTAAGCGATCAAAGATGATTCGGTTGTTGATATATGTGAGCTTCGAAGTGCCTATAAAGACATGGTTGAGGAGGGTATCAAGGCTAAAAAGGAAAGACACACAACTATTAAAGAGAAGGAACTTCTAGTGCAAGAACTAGCTGAAGCCAGAAAGGAAATCAAAGAGTTGAAGGAAGAAATAGCTAAGCTGGAAGCTTTGAAGAAACCTGATGTAACCTCTGATATAGCCTACTTTACAGAGGCTGAAGCTAAAAGAAAAAGCATGCTGAAAAAGGTTTGTTCTAATGTTAATAAATTTGAATCTAGTTCTAATCATTTGCAGAACATACTTGATATACAAAGGACGAGTAAGGAGACGTTTGGACTTGGATACGAAATAGGTGAAAGTTCACAAATGGGTGCTCAAAACAAGACCCCAAATTTTATGAAATTTGTTCCTTCCACCTCTAGGACCTTGGAGCAGGAAAATCAAAAGTGCAATATGCCAAATATGGAGGATGCTAAAAATGGGGGAGCACCTCCTTAGTTAAGGTATGAAAATTTTTATCGTTTTGGCCGCACAGCTCAACCATTCCATCCTCAATCTTTCTGCAGGAGGCAAATTTCACAAAGGTATGACCAAGGTAGGTTCATTCCCATTTCTCATTATTGTGGAATCAAGGGACATATTCATCCACACTGTCATAAATTGTATGGAATACATATGTCATACACGTCTAGAAGGACTAATGTGTGCAAATGCAGAAGGAAAATTTCTTTAACAAGTTTCAACCGCTAGTAGAAGATGTAACTCAGGACAGGTTACCTGTAAGGTGACCCAGAAAGCTACCTGAGGCAAAACAACCTACACAAGCACCTCAAGCTAATAAACAATGGGTCAAGAGTTCATAATCAAGGTGCATGTTTGTCCAGACAGTGTTAGCTGCATTGAAAACTAATTCCTGGTACCTAGATAGTGGCTGTTCACAACACATAAGTAGTAACAAATCATTTTTCACATCTTTTGAGTCTTTCGACGGTGGAAAGGTAACTTTTGGTAAAGGTAGTCAAGCTGAAGTAAAAGGTAAGAGCATGATAAGAGCTTCTGATGAATTGCATCTTAAAAAATGTTCTATATGTTGAAGGTCTCAAAGCCAACTTAATCAGTATTAGTCATTTGTGTGATTCAAAATACTCTGCCTTATTCACTAAGCAATTTTATAGGATCTACAATGACAAACATACGTGCATCTTAGAGGCTAAGAGATCTTCAAAAAACTGCTATACTATCCCAACTGAATATGACTTTTCATGCAATTCTTCTATTGTTTCTACCACAGACAGACTATGGCATGAAAGACTTGGGCACCTCAACTATCAAGACTTGAAGAAATTGTCAAATAAGTAGGTAGTACGAGGAATGCCAAGGATTGGCTCAACAAAAGGTGTGTGTGATCCATGCCAACAAGGTAAGCAAACCAAGGTACCACACAAGAAGGTAAGTATTGTAAACTCTTCAAGACCTTTTGAAATACTTCACATGGATCTTATGGGACCTACCCAAGTTGAAAGTCTCGGAGGTAAGAAGTATATTCTTATTGTGGTAGATGATTTTTCAAGATACTCATGGGTAAGGTCTTTGCATGACAAAACCGAAACATTTGAAGCCTTCTATGATCTGTATCTACTATTGGAAAATGAAAAGAAAGATGATGGTTTTGATTTGACTAAAATTAGGATAGATCATCGAACTGAGTTTGAAAATGCTAAATTTGATGTTTTTTGTAGAAATTTTGGAATCAAGCACGAGTTCTCTGCCCCAAAGACTCCTCAGCAACATGGTGTTACGGAGAGAAATAATCGGATACTTCAAGAAATGGCAAGAACTATGATGCATGCAAAGAATGTTGCACAAAGGTTTTGGGCTGAAGCAGTAAACACTTCATGCTTTATCTCAAATCGAGTTCATGTGAGATCTGGAACAAAACTCACATGTTATGAACTATGGGAAGGAAAAAAGCCCACGGTGAAATACTTCAAAGTATTTGGAAGTAAGTGCTTTATCCTTCGAGATAGGGAAAGCATTGGTAAGTTTGACACTAGAAGTGACGAAGGTATTTTCATGGGATATTCCTTAAATAGTCAAGCTTATCGTGTTTTCAATACCAAAACCAAAACTATGATGGAATCAACAAATGTTGTTATATATGATGATGTGTTTGAAAGTGATGTTGGACAGAAAAATGTATTTCAGCCATCAAATGATGAGCTAAGAACATGTGTTGAAAAGGAATCTGAAGGTACTAATGTAACTTCATAGTAGACTACCTTTCCACAAGCAGAACCTGCTGTAACCACTGAAGTAACCTTGGAAAAGCCTACATCAACACAAGCAGTGAAGCAGTCTACCTCAGATGTTCTTGAGCCTTCTAAACGAGTAAAGAAGAACCATCCACAAGATCTCATTCTTGGAGAAATAACCACTCCCATCAAGACGAGAAGACAACTTCAAAATGAGGTAAGTTAGTTGTGCTATGTGTCTCAATATGAGCCCAAAAATGTTAAGGATGCCTTCAATGATGAGTCATGGGTGGATGCAATGCATGAAGAGTTAAATCAATTTGCAAGCAATGATGTATGGACTTTAGTTCCTAAACCTGAAAATGCCAATATCATTGGGACAAAATGGATTTTCGAGAATAAAAGTGATGAACATGGTTTGATTACTAGAAATAAAGCCAGATTAGTTGCACAGGGGTATACACAAGTTGAAGGGGTTGACTTTGATTGAACATTTTCACCTATTGCTCGTTTAGAATCCATTCACATTCTTTTGTCCATAGCAAGCTCGCTTCGGTTTAAGTTGTTTCAGATGGACGTGAAAAGTGCATTCTTGAATGGACTATTAAACGAAGAAGTATATGTTAAGCACCTCAAGGTTTTGAGGATCCAATCTATCCATCACATGTGTATAAACTTAACCGTGCCTTGTATGGTTCGAAACAAGCCCCTAGGGCTTGGTATGAAAGACTCACAAATTTTCTCTTGAGTATAGGATTTTCAAGAGGAACAGCTAACAAGACACTCTTTGTTAAGAAAGATAACAAACATATTTTGGTTGCTCAAATATACGTCGATGATATTGTGTTTGGATCCAATTCTGTTTCTTTGTCACAAGAGTTTGGTGAGTTAATGAAATCTGAATTTGAGATGAGTATGATGGGTTAATTAACCTATTTTCTAGGTTTTCAGGTGAAGCAATCCCAATAAGGGATATTCATTTCTCAAACCCAGTATGCAAGTAACTTGGTGAAGAAATTAAATGTAGCCTTGAGCAAACCAGCTCCAACTCCTATAAGCCCAAGCACTAAGCTAAGCAAGGATACAATTGGAATGTTTGTGGATCAGACTTTCTATAGAAGTATCATAGGAAGTTTACTTTACTTGACTGTAAGTAGGCCTGATATTGCATGTAGTGTTTGTGTGTATGCTAGGTACCAAGCCAATCCCAAGGAATCTCACCTTACGGCAGTAAAAAGGATCTTGAAATACATCAATGGTACACTAGACTTCGGAATTTTCTATTCAAAGGACACTAATGCGTCATTGGCAGGTTACTCGGATGCTGACTGGGCAGGTTGTAGCGATGATAGAAAGAGCACTTCAAGTGGATGTTTTTACTTAGGTACAAACTTGGTAGCTTGGCATAGCAAAATGCAGAATGCTATCTCCCTCTCCACAGCTGAAGTAGAATACATAACTGCTGGAAGTTGCCGTACTCAATTTCTTTGGATGAAACAAATGCTCATTGACTACGGATTGGAACAGAAAAGTATGACCATATTTTGTGACAATATGAGTGCTATTAACATTTCTAAAAATCCTGTTCAACATTCTAGGACTAAGCATATTGACATTCGTCATCATTTCATTCGAGACCTTGTTGAAAACAATCTTGTGAAACTTTAGTACATTGCTACTGAAAATCAATTGGCTGACATTTTTATAAAACGTCTAGACATGCAAAGGTTTTTGTTCCTAAGAAAGCACTAGGGGTGATTAAAATAGAATAGATTTTTCAAGTAAGCTTGAGGTAACAAGTATGTGGGATATGTGATTTAATTCTTAATTGATGATTATAGCATTGATTGTTTGATGTTACCTCCGCATATGTTTATTTTTAAATGGCTAATCCATCCATGGAATTGAAAAGATCATGTTATTAGTCATATATTGTATTACACAAATCTCTTCTGGTGAAGTCTAATTGACATAATGTGTGAGAATTGACTTGATAGGTCTACTGAACAGTTCCTTGGGAAACTTGATACAAGCAACACAAATGGAAAGGGCTACGTCAAAGGTACGGAAAAAAAAGGTATGTATCTTTTGAAATAAAAAGAGCTACCTAAGTGTGACTATGAAAGCCACCATATAATCTAAGGTTTCACCTCTTGAAATAAAGGGAGTAACATTGTAAGTTGATTGTATGTACATAAAAGTACCAACGGATCTAGATTTGACAACCTATGAAAAGTCTATCTCTAATATTATATATATCTTGATCTAACCAGTATTGTTGAGATTCACACACAGATGCACAAGAACGAATAACATGCATCAGATTTCAAGGAAATGATGAGGGAATAGTAAGTCCATATCATGAACATATCTTATGGTAAGTCTTTCTAATCATTGTTTATTTCATTTGATTGAGTATCATAATCTAGAAGTTCCATCCTTGAAACCAATTTATCTTGATTATCTATTTTATTTGGATACTTTTTTATGTGTTTTTAATTCTCTATGATAGACTAGTTGTGTTCTAGGCGGGAATATTTTTCAAGTAGGTTGGTCAACTGAGAAGTAAGTTACAGTGTAACCTCAAATGTCTACACAACCCTGACCCAAGGACATTTCTGGAATTTTGTCCAAACTGACAAGTCAGTTAAAGAGGCACGCTTTTCAAAAAGCCAAGTTGCGTGGGAATGGGTGAGTTTCATTGAATACATACATCTTTCACGGTTTCCTACAACGAAGAGTTGCGTGGGAATGGGTTTCATTGAAGAGATACATCTTTCACTTTCCTACTCTCTCTCAAATAGCAAGTTATCGGTTTGGTTTCTCTCTCCCACTCCTATTTCATCTCTATCTCACTTCCGTTCAATTAGTAAAACCCTATTTTCTGTCGAGTTCCATGGCCAAAAGAAAACGGGAGATTCCAGAGTCTTCTTCAACAACAACATCGAAGAGACCTCTGAAGAAGCCACGAGAACCACCTATGGAAAGGTTTTCCATCACTGATGCCGAAGCCTTTTTTGATGCCCACTTAGAGTCCCATACTCTCAACACTGAAAGAAAATTTCTTTTCTCTGAGTTAGATGACCCTGATCTATTTCATGTCTTCGAATCTCATTCATGATGCCCCATTGCCAACTTAACAGGTATGGCCAGTCCTCTGTTAGTTAGGGAGTTTTATGTCAATCTGTCAGATAGGGAACTTGATGATGAGGAACTAGGGGTAATTTCTGGTTTTGTTCGGGGTGTTACATTCAATTTTTCAAAAGCCACAATTTCTGAAATTTTGAACATTCCTATTGTCCCTGATGCTGAGTTTGATGTTTTTGACCCTCCTACTGACCCACCTTTGAATGACATTCATCAATATTTATGCGAAGGAGGTTTTGAGATAGTTCATGATAAGTTGCCTCATAGGTTTTTTCGATCCAATCAGAGGCTTCTAAATATGTTTGTTTGTTCAATATTGTTGCCTACTGAACATTATGGTGAGTTGACCGAGAGATATTGTCGTTTGCTTCATGCCATTCTCACTGGAAAAACCATTTGTTTGCCTACCCTGATTTTCAATCAAATCATGTTTGTAAGGTCAAATAGGAACCGATCCTATAAACTGCCATGTGGGGTCATTTTGACCAAGATTTTTGAGTCTGAATGTGTGATTATGCCACCTAATTTTCTGCCACTTAGGCCTCCAATCACTGCAAAGACCATTGTGAGAAGTCAATCTCAAATGTCTAGAGTGTTTGACTCTCCTACTGCTTCAGTACTTACATCAGTTGCTCAAGAATATGTAAAGATTTCTGTAGAGATTTTGACTCTGACAATGTAGGTTACTTTCCTAACAACACAGGTTACCTCACTCACAGAGCAGGTGACCAAGCTGAACTCTCTATTTGTGAATCTCCAATCTCTGGTTACCTCTAAGGCTGAATCTGTTATGGAAGTTGTGAACGCCACTGTTTCCTCCAGGCTAATTGAACTTTCAGAATCCAAACATGTACTTGCTTCAAATCTGGACTAGTCGTAGAGCGAGTGGATTTTGGAATTGAGTGTGAAGGGATTCACCATGTTGACACGCGTCACAAGTTTGAAACTTTACAAAGGGAAGTTGCTAAATGTGCTGATATTCTTCATGCTTTTCAAAATAGGGGGAGACATTGACCCTTGTGTAACCAAAACAGGGGGAGAATTTGTTAGGGTTATTTTGATTGAGGTGTTAGGGTTATTTTGTTTGATACATTGATATTTGTTGATACATTGATGGTGTTAGGGTTCTTATGTGTCTGCAAGTTTGATTAGGTGTTTAGTTACTGCAGGTTGCTTGGTTGACTGTATACTACAGGTTGTTCCATTAAGGGGGAGTTTCATTCAAGTGTTTTATGCAAGTGTTTTGATTGCTGGTGTTTTGATTACTGGTGTTTTGATCACACAAGTGTCAAGGGATAGATTGCTGGGATTAAGAATCCTACATGCATATGACATTTGTATGATAGGTTAAACTGTTCAGTTAAAATAGTCTCTAAGGTAAGCTTCTGAGTTAAACTCCTACACTTACTAGTATGCTTGAACTCAATCTCTGTATTGATTTGGAACACGTTTTTATTCAGATAAAATTGATCTAGATATTATCTAATACAGGAGATGTGATAGGAACAAAGTATTGAAGTTTGATATGGACTCTTTGTGGTTTAGTTGTTGGATAAGAACTAATGTCTATTAATTGGATATATATGTGTTGGTTTTTATCTTAATCATGTGCAGCAATTATCTTCAAGATAATCATCTGATCAACATCTGAGATTATCAGAAGTGGTTCGTGGTGTCTATATAAAGCACATCAACATGGAGTAAAGGATCGAAGCTTTGAGAGAGAAAAATCTAAGAGAAATATTTTGTGCTTCGAGTCTGATTTGTTTGTTTTGTTTTCTCACTCTCCTAGATGTTTTGATGAGTGATTCATATCTGTATTCATTATGAGAGAGTATGAGTTTCGTGTTTGAGTACTGCTCTGTTGATTTCTCTGACTGATCCATAAGAGCAAGAAGAAGAGCAAGACTACACTGTTTTGAAGTAACCTACGTAGCCTACCTTAGAAGTTACCTGGATCGTACTTGAGTACAAAGTCTCTTGGAGGTGCCAAGAGCAATTGCAAATCATCATTAGTGTGTTGATTTGGGGTTAAAGCATACGTTGAGTCAAGTTGTATGATCGAGTCATAGGTAACGATAGATTGTAAGGTTTTCTTCACATAGTGGAATGCTTTGACATGATGGTCGCTTATAGACCCGAGGTTTTGTCCCAGTCAGGGTTTCCTCGTTAGATTTATGGTGTTCTTATTTGTTTATTTTCCGCATTAATTTCATATTACGCTGACTAACAATCTTGGGAAAGGAATATTGTATTCTCACATTGGTTGAAAGCTCGTTACATGGGTCAATTAGAAAGCTTAATGAGGTTTAGCATTGCACAAGTCATGAGGAAAAAAGGAAAAAAAATATGGAAAAAAAGAATGAAAAAGGAAAAAATGTATTGGTATTTCACTTGATGGTTCCAATGATTCTTGTGATACTGTAATACTTGTGTTATGATCAATTGAAAGTCAAACATTCATGTGTGATTCATGCACAAAATACATAATGACACCAATGGAGTAGATGGTATGAGAACTTGGTTGAAGTTGTCGATGGTGTGAATTGTGGAGTTTGAATACTTGAACTAATTTGTGTGAATACAACTCTAAATTATCTTTTGTTGCTGCTTTTGAATGATGACATTATGATGATTTGTGTAAATAAATGTTTGTGGGTATCGTTTTGGTAAATCCTCACGAGACTATAATTCGTCCACTAGAGACACCTAGGGGTTTAAAGGCTTGTTCCATACGCTGAATATAACCGTGATTCCTACGAAAGTGAGTTAGGTTTTTTTTTTAAAATTTGTTTCATTTATTTTCTTTGCTTGAGGACTAGCAAAAACTAGGTTCGGGGGTATTTGATAAGCTCATATATTCTCCCAATTTCGTACTCTCTAAACTTGGTTTTTGTTAGAGGATTGGCTTTAAAAAGGACTTATTACTTTGTTTTCATCATTTTCAGTTTTCTCGAGTACTTGGATGGTTTTTGATGGAAAATGGTCGATTTTGAGAATTTTCAAGAACTGTCAATTGAAGAATGAAGCTAAGACCTTGAAGAATGTTGGAGAATATTTTGAGAAGTTTTGGTGAAGCCAATCGACCCAGAATTTGAAGACAAGTTGACCTGAAATATAACCTCGGCAGAACTGCACTACCATTGAAGAAGTGGATCTAGAAGATTCCACAGAATTTTGCTAGAGACGTGTGAGACAGCCCTGGAAAGCTAAGACATCAAGCTTCAATTTACATATTTTTGGAGAGTTTTATGAAGGGAAAAGAATGGGAAAAACGTTCGACACATCCTGCAGTGCAGTTTCCTAATCAAAGAAGAAGTCAACCTCTTCCCTTTTTGTTGGGTTTATTGTTTTGGAAACCAAGTGTAAGTTTCCTTGGAGTTCTAGTAATTGTTGTAGAGGAAGTCTAGGGTTTGATAGAGCTATTTAAGGAGGACTTCAGAGGATTCTGAGAGACTTTGGGAGGTTCAACACTCGGAGATTCAGTCGACTTTTCTAGGGTGTTCTTCAACCTTTCTTGTGGTTTTCATTCATGACTATGTGTAACTAAACGCTTTTGTTAGGGCATGATGAAATCTTAATACATTCTCTAGTTTGTTTATTGTTCTTATCTTTGATTGCTCTTTTGAAGTTGGATTTCTAATCGCTGTGCTATATATTTGTTTGATTGCTTGGATGATTGGCCACCAACTAAGTTTTCAATTAAGTAATTTGATGCAAGCTCACGCAAATACCATACGGGGTTTGGGACCAGCTTCTTGTGATTAGGAATTGGGAAGGGTAGATACCATACTCCTAGGGTTTACATCGCATGTTAATGAATTCTTACACTTAAGGACATCTTGGATGTTCATATTTGAGTTAGATACCATAACCAAATTGCATGTTAAGATAAATGAATTAGCCTAGATACCATAGGTAATTCACGCCTTAGTGGATTCGCCAACAACATCGATTGAGTGGATTAAAGGTGAGAGAATCAACAACTAGAGAGGATTATTAAGATGGATTCATTGTCCTAGTGATTTCATAAATTTGCTTTCACAATCAAAATAAACAATTTTGTGTTTTCTTTACTTCGTTACTTTGATTTCGTTGCTTGCTATCTACAATCAATCATCTCTCAAGAATTGTTTCTTTTGCCAAGTTTAGTATAGTAGTTAATCGTATTGTTTGTCCAATCCTTGTGGTTCGATCTCGTTCTTGCATAACCTATTCTACTACAATCTTGTGCGCTTTCGAGTATTTTAATTTGGGATTTTTGTTTGCTTATTTTAAGCAATCGAAAACTAGTATTAGAAGTGCATCACGAGTCTCACTCATGTCCCCTTAACTTATCTCGGAGTAGTGCATTAAGTCGGTAAATACCGGTATCCCCCGATAGCCAAACAAAATATGGGAAGTGCATCACGAAATTCAGTCGTGTCCCTCATATCATTTCATTCTGGGCAGTGCTGTACTCAGTAACAATATTACCAGTATCCCCCGACACTTCAAAAATCAAGAGTCCCACTCATGTCCTCTATTCTCTTCTTCTAAGCAGTGTTTTACTTAGTAACAATGATTACCATTATCCCCCGACCTTCACGCCCGCAATTTTGGCACCTCTTCTGACCCTATCCAATTGTCATTCATGAGATCCGAATGAAACTTTCCCTGACCATAATAAAATTCTCTCATCTTCTTGAAACCAAATTCTTTGTTCCTTTCCTCTCCTTCTCCATCAACCAAACTCGCCTGATCCTAACTTGGAGTTCGTCCCAAAATTGGTACAACTCTTTTGGTTTGCTTTTTTTTCAAAATAGAAGAGTTAGGGGGCAATTGTAGTACCCCACTTTTGTCCAGCCTTGTACAAGCAACTTCCAATCCTTAGGCCTCAAATTAGTTCACGGTATGCAAGGTTCTATGTGCGGCCTAGTGAGAAAAAACCATGTTCTGGGGGTTGGGTCTCTTGTGAACCTCTAGAGCCCATTCCTTCAGAAGTGAGCGGAGCCTACTAGACAACCCAACTCCGCAAAAAAAGTTAAAACTCAAACTCCCTCATTTCCTTCTCGATGAAGGAAAGATTTCTTGCTAAGTCCCAAAAGGAACCTATTGACGTGATAACTAGGCAGGAAAGGCATGAATAAAGAGGAGGAGAGAAAAGAAAAGAGGGGAAGGGTCCTCCAAATCAGGGCGGATCAGAAAAAGAAAGGTCGAAATAAGGCTCCAACCAATGAAGATGACAAGAAGAAGAAAAAGGGAAAGTGAAAAGCTCTGATCACTATGAGGGACGTCAAAAGGAACAAAGGTAAGATCAAGAACATAGCATAAGTGATCGCCAATATAGGGGGAAGAGGAAGAATAAGAGAATAAAGGAGCAAAGACTCCGATCTACAGTTAACCACCTCCCAAGTAAGTATACTAACCATTAATAGACAAAATGTAGACTAATTGTATAAAAAAAATGAGTACTCTTATGACCACCGGATTCATTATGAAGGTGGAAGTCAGACAATATCTTTACATTCCTGCATCTCAATAATGTGCATCCAGCATCCATTTATTCATCTATCCATATCTTACACACTCTACATCATGATAGATAGCATTGCACATGATCGCATATATTTGTATCTCCTTCTTATCGCTCGGATATAGGCAGTGTTTCACATCCAACATTCTTCCATGTCTTCTTTATTATCCACATCATTCCATCATCCATGAATTCAACATTCACTCATATCACACAAACACATTCAAATTATGATAGACATTACCCAAAGAGCATTGTGCATGTCCGTGTTCCATATTCATCCATTCACAAATAGGTAGTGTTAAACGAGTAAAGCATTCTTGTATGGTTTCTCTATCGTTCATGATTTTATCATCCATTCATATCCCACATGCTCCAGTATCATGGTAGATGAAACCTTACAAGTATTGCCTATGTCTGTGTCTCCTATTCACCCACTCGGGTATAGGCAACGTTTCACGAGACTAGCATTCTTTCATGGTTTTTCTATCCCTACACCTCATTCATCCCTTTCCACCGCCATAACATGCATACATCATATTTTATCAAATACCACGCAATTCACTCGACAGCAAGAAACATTAGTTACCCACCTTTACCAAGATATCTTCAACTAGATCGCTCACATTTACAGTCAATGTATCGAGTTTTTTTTCTATGGCTGCCATCAAAGTAGCAAAAGAAATCATATCAACATCCTGTGGACTCCCTTATTTTTTTGGAAGCCTCTCCCTATTGGCCATAGACAATTAGTCGCCACTATCTTGCCAAGTAGTGCATGAGCTTATTCCTGTGTCTTGGCCATGATTGAACCTTCATATACAACATCTAGCATTTGTCTAGCTACCATGTTCAAGCCATTGTAAAAGACTTCAATCTAGAATACTGTGATGGGGACACATCCACAAAACATTACTAAATCTCTCCCAAACCTCGTGAAAAGACTAACGATCATACTGAGAGAAGTTCATGATTCATTCCTGATTTTTGCAGCTTTGGCATAGGGTTGTTGGGCAATGACGTCAAACAAGTCTTTGCTTTATCTAGTAATGAGAAAGGAAAAAGTCTCTATAGGATAGCATCTCCGGAGACCCGTGCAGTTGGTTCCTCATGAGGAAGACTGTGAAACACAGTAGAGCTGGAGACCATAGTAATAATCACTAGCTTGATCTCAAAGTTATTGGCCTAAATTGCTGGGCATCGAATACTAGTCGGTGATGTATCCCAAGTGGGCATTGCATACTCCTCAAGTGTCTATGGTGTACCAGGCCTACCCGCGGCTTGTTGTGCTAATTATATACATATAATTATGCACCCTTTACATGGTATTTTATGGTTCTTAGAGTGAATTGAGGATTGATATTGCCTAAGGATTGTATATTTGCACATTGCAGGTGCCTAGGAGCATATTGGATGAAAAGAAGTCAAATCAGATCAACGATTGAAGAAAAGAGAAAATAATAGCAGAGGGCAAAACCGATTGATCGACCATGAGTCCCGATCGATCGGCCAGACATTTCTCAGTTTTAACGGCATGCAATTCTGATCGATTGGAGGTCAGTTCTGATTGATTGGACCATACCTAGATCATGAATCTACAGTTTTCAACTTTTTGAAAACACCCAAAACTTATGTGGGTCCGACTTAAAACGACATCAATGGGTATTATAAACGACATATGGGTTTAGGGGAGTATAAATAGGTATATTTTTAGGGTTTTAGTCATTCCACAACATTTTACACTTTTGGGGAAGAGAAGGAGAGCTTGAAGGTCAACATTGGAGCTTGAAGAAAAAGAGAGTTTACAAGGGTGTTTTCTCTCTCCTCTTTTATCTTAGTTTTTATGGTTGATTTTCATTGCTTGATGATGTATCTTAACTCTATGAGTGGCTAGATTTCTTTACTAGGGTCTTAATGTAACCAAACCTTGAAGATTCAATAAACTTGGTTTCCTTATTTCTTGATTTCTCTCTCTTATTGATTGTCTATGGCTGTGCTTAATTTTTTTTGATGCTTGATCACCATCTAATTGAGTTGTTGCCTAGATTGAGACTGGAAGGAGATATATAGGATTTGCCTCTTACCATAGACATCGAAGGTTGCATGAATCATAGGAATATACTGGCATGGCCTATGCAATCGCTACACGGCTAATCTACAAATCTGGTTTTTGTCTCTTGAACTCGAATGTTAGGAATAACAAGGGTTAGAGATAGAGACACTTCCAATATGACTAGACATAGAGCATCGGATAGGTTAGGGAGACCGATTGTCATTATTGAGAGAGGAATTAGGGATTAAGGGACCAAGGGAGTTGAATTGGATAGGTGAGGTGAAATTAAGTACCTAGTGCTTCCCATCTTTGATTACATTTGTGTTTACTTAATTACTCTTTTGTTCTCTGTTTTAGTTTAGTTAAAAACAAAAACAATCACTCATCCTTTTCACCCAATTTACATAGTTTTTGCTTGTATGACATTAATTTTGATTGTCAATACATCCTCGTGGGAACGATAATTTACTCATCATTTTATTACATGTGCGATTTATGCGCTTGCAAATATTTCACATCACGGCTCAACCCCATTGCGACCATCTCCAACAAGATTATCCCCATTTCTTCAATCACACTATTTGCTTGCTCTCGTCTGAGTTGGCAAAGTTTTTGAAAATCCAATACCGCGGGGAAAACAAATAAATTTTTATGGTAAGGATCTCACTATGGGGTTCAAAAATGCGAACCTTCCTTGATTATATTTTCAATGTGCGATAATTGTACATGGTAGGGAAGGGTGTCCATCTCCGGTTGAATATCGTGTTCATAGAGATGGCATGGCAGATCAATATGGTCATCCTTAGTTAAGGGCTGATAATATTTGTCGTACTAGAAATGCTTTTACTCAGAGACAATCATGTCAGCAAAACAAAGAACATGTTGGTGCAAAAGTGGTGCCATCACCAGGAAAAAATGATGATGGTAGTTCAAGGGTTATGCCGAGGGTGCAGGAGCTACAAGGGGTGGTTGTGGGAATTGAAATGGTTCCACAAGTTGTGGGTGGGGCAGTTGATTGTGCAAATAAAAGGGTGCTGGCAATTGGTGATAGTAACCACACATCTCAACCTAATAATCGTCCTCAACCCAATATGGTTGAATGAGTAAAAGTCTGACACGCTGCTCTAAAAGGGAATTTTCCACTCATTGATTCTAGTTGTTTGAAGGGGTGGAAAAATAGAGCTCGTTCATTGATGTGACAAGGGTTGACTACTCATGTTCCTATATCATTAGAGGTGGCTGGTAAAAGAGGTATAAAAGCATATATTTCGTACCCATCGGTTCTCTCTCCGAAACAGCCTAAGTCCATGCAATTAGGTGATTTCTATGCATATCATATTGAGGTGGAGGCTATTAATCAGCCCAGTTCGACTGAATGAGTTTTTATCTTGGAATTTCTAAGGGCTTTGGAACATATGGACAATTCATGAGTTACATCACTTGGTGAAATGAAAGTTACCCAGTATTTGTTTCCTCATGGAAACAAAACATCAGCTACATAATATTGATTTTTTTAAATGTAAACTTGGTTTTGACTACTGTCTGGTATCATGTTGCATAGCAGTAGTGGAGGTTGATGGTGTTATGAAAATCTATGATACATTTGGAGATTTAGCATTATTCAAATAACTATATATATATGAACCTGTTTGACAATTATTTACAACGAGAGTGGTTCCTTATCGGGTTTTATGGCCCACCATTAGATTGACATCGTCAATTTGCTTGGGATCTTCTTCGTTATATGGTATCTTCGAGCATTTCTCCTTGGTTGTGTGTGGGAGATTTGAACTCTATTTGTTCCTTATCTGAGAAGTTTGATGGAGCTTTTCTTAACATGAAGTATATTGATGATTTCAATAATGTTCTTCGAGATGTTTCATTGTTGGATCTGGATGTCAAGGTGTTCAATATACATGGAGTAATCACTGCTCAAATCCTAGTCAATTTGTGAAAAAACAACTTGATCGAGCGTTAATTAATGAAATATGGATGTTGATGGAGCCAACGTACAATGATCGTTCATACCCGACTTAAACATATGATCATTGCTATATTTTTATTACTTGGGATGCTTTGCAAAAGGTGAGGAGGAAGTCTGACCAAAGGTTTCAATATATTAATTCATGGGGGTTGGACGAAGAATGTCATGATATTATCCACGATTCTAGTGAGATGAACTCTACACATCAGATGGTGTCAAAATTGACTACTAGTCAAAAACAGGACCAACGTTGGGTGGTTTATCAGAATTGGGCAAGAGAAAGAAATTTAAAGGAGTTGGAACATCAATATCCTCATAGTTATCCATCCGTTGAATCTATGGTAAATCAAGCTACTATTATTGAGTTGAGAGTCCATATTGACTTCGAACGGGAAGCAGAGAATAACTTATGGCAACAACGTGCTAAGTAGCATTGGTTACGGGACGTGGATCATAATAAAAAGTACTTCCATCAGTGTGTTCATCAGCGGTGGCAAACTAACAAAATCCATTCCTTACAAGATTCTAATGACGAAACTTGGAATTCTGATGGAAACATGCTTAGGCTTTTTTATGAATATTTTTCCTCATTATTCATAAGTTCGTGTTGTCAAAATGATTCTCAATTCTTGACTTGTGTTACTCGGGTCCTTGACAATTTAGCAAATGAATAATTGTGTCGAGAATTCTCTAGGGAGGCAATTTGGCAAGTAATGAACCAGATTGAACTGTCGAAATCCCCATACCCAAATGGTTTCACATCTAGTTTCTATCAATAAAATTGGGACACAGTGGGTGATTTAGTCTTTCTGTTGGTTGTGAAGTTCTTCAATTCAGGGATGAACTTACATTATATTAATCATACTTATATTGTGCTTATGCCTAAATCCCCTCACGCAAAAGTTGTAACAGACTTTTGACCAATTAGTTTATGTAATGTAATTTACAAGATTTTTTCAAAAGTCTTGGCTAATCGGTCGAGTTGTGTATTGCCATTGGTAGTTCGGGGAAATCAGTCTGCTTTCATTCATGGTCGTTTAATTATGAACAATATTTTGGTTGCGTATGAGACATTGGACTCTATGCATACAAGGTGGAACTCGAAAACTCATTACATGGTTGTCACACTGGCTAGGAGTAAGGCCTATGATCGTGTGGAATGGAGATTTGTGGAACATATTATGGTTTGGTTGGGGTTTTGTGGAATTTGGATGGATTGGGCTATGCGGTGTGTACTATTTTAAATGACGTAAAGGGTGATATAATTTTTCCTTCAACAGGGCCTTCGTTAAGGGGATCCATTGTCGCCTTTACTCTTTGTATTATGTATGGAGACTCTTAGCAATAATCTATCCATCGCTAAGAGGTGCCAAAGAATTTAAGGTTTCTCTTTTACCCATGGTCAGGTCAGTCTTTCACGTTTATTTTTTGTGGATGATTGTTTAATTTTTTGCAAGGCTAATATGGCAGAGTGGTACCGTGTAAAAGATATCTTGGATAAATATGAGAAAGTATCTCGACAAAAAATTAATGTGGACAAATTGGCTATTTTCTTCAGTAAGCATACCCCTATCCTTTCTAAACAAGAACTGATGCAGTTAATTTGAGGTGTGGAATTGCAGTGTTTTGAGCGTTACCTGGATTACCAACACTCATTGGTCGTTCACGATCCACTACTCTGAGACATGTGGCTGACAAAGTATGGGCGAGGGCATTCCAAAGGCATAACATGCAAATATTAAAGTTCCCTATTGTACTATGCAACAAAATTGATAAAGTCGTACGAGATTTTTGGTGGAGGTCGACGGGCCAGGTGCGGAAGTCAGCTTGGATTCCTTGGAATGTGATGTGCCTCCCTAAATCTAAAAGGTTTCAATTTTCATAAATTTGGTGCCTTTAATGATGTCTTGCTAGCAAAATAGGTTTGGACATTACTCAGTAATCCTTAATTTCTTGTGAGTCGTGTTTTCAAAGCAAAATATTTCAGGCGTACTACTTATCTGAATGCACCAAAAGGATACTAAACCTCATATGCATGGCAGAGTATGTTCTTGGTTAAAGGCTTGATTGAAGAATGACTTCGATAGAGAATTGGTGATGTTCTTACTGTGCGAATATGGGAGGATAAGTGGTTACTTTGCCCTATCTATTATGATGCTGAAGTACAACAGATAGGGTTATTTGCTGGGAGTAGAGTCCTTGATAGCAATTTTCGATTGCTTAAAATAGCAAGCAAAAATCCCAAATTAAATTACTCGCAAGCGCACAAGTTCGTAGTAGAATAGGTTACTCAAGTACGAGATCGTGCCACAAGGATTGACTATTCAACGCAATTAATCACTGTACGTATTTAAAAAAAATCGAACTAATTTAGAATGATGGTTGTTTGTGATTTCAAGAAAGTAATGAATTTAAACAAGAAAATAAGAAAATCGCACATGTCAAACTTGGTTGTAACAATTTGATAAAAGCATTGGGACGATGAATCCATCTTAATAATCCTCTCTAGTTGTTTCTCACCTTACTCTTAATCCAATCAATTGATGTTGTTGGCGAATTCATTAAGACATGAATTACCTATGGTATCTAGGCTAATTCGTTTATCTTAACATGGAATTTGGTTATGGTATCTAACTCAAACATGAACATGCAACATGTCCCTAAGTTCAAGTTCAAGAATCCCTTAATATGCCATGTAAACCCTAGGAGTATGGTATCTACCCTAAGTGTCTCCAATTTCTAATCACTAGAAGCTGATCCCAAATCCCGTATGGTATCTACGTGAACTTGCAACAGATTATTTATTTGAAAACCTAGCTGGTGATCAATCATCTAAGCATTCAAACAATATAACATGGTGATTAAAAATCCAACATCAAAAGAGTAATTAAGAATAAAGGCAATAACAACTAGAATATCATATTAAAACTTCCTCTTGTCCTAGCAAAAGTGTTTAGTTACATATCACCATAGATGAAAGCTCAAGGAAAAACATGAAAAGTCTAAGATTTCACCGAAGTAGAACTGACGACTGTATTCGAAGAATTCGTCCCAATCTCTGCGTGTCTGCTGTCTCTATGAAGGCCTCCTTAAATATCATTCTTCAAACCCTTAATTTCCTTCCCACATTACGATACCCCTAAGGAAACTTTTCAGTCAATCTCAGTTTCCTCAATAACAAACAATTGAGGGAAGGTTTGACTCCTAAGTTAAAATGGACTGCTAAACAATTATCTTTATTACTAATTCTGACCATGCTTCATTAATTGGAAAAATCCCTGAAAATATACAAATTGAAGCATGACATCCTGGCTTTCGAAAACTATCTCCCGTGCCTCTAACAAAAATCTGAGGAACCTTCTAGACCAACTTCTTCTAAGGGAGAAATTATTCAGTGGTCCGGACACACCACGTGGCTGGCTGATGTGGTGTGTCTGGACCAATTAAAACTCTACATATCAGCAGTCAATGGCAGCTCATTAGGAGAGTTATAAAATTAACGGAGCTCAACCTCCGTTAAATTCGAAAATAAAAAATCCTAATTTTTCTCCTAAAAACAAAACCCTCGCCTCCTTCTTTTTGAGAACCTGCGCATTTGTTTTCCGGACTCCCCATTCTCTCACTCTCTCTCTTTCTTCACGATCTAGCACCATTTTTTCTAGGTCGAACTCATCTGACTGCAAAGTGGGTCTAATGTCCCTTAATTTCTCAAATCTTATTTCTTCGATTGTGTATATTGCTTAGATTAAGTGATATTGCATATAAATGTAACTTATTTTTTGACTTAATTTTGCTTGCAGATTTGATGAAATGTGTGACCAGAATCCATTTGATGCAAACAACAAGAATGATGAAGTTGAACGTGTTGGAATGAAGTTGAATTTCGTGTTGGAATGATTTTTTGTGCAGCATGCTCCTTCTGGTGGAATGTAGATGATTAGTGGAGAAAATATATCATTTACAAGTTTATTAAGTCAAGTTTTCTGCAGCAATCCATTTTGGATCTCACCCTCATCAACAATGTGATAACAGAATACAGGGGTTGAGGTGGTATATTTGCTCTGAATGTGTTGATGTATTTGATGAGATATAGAGATACATTTTCCTATAAAATTATGGTGTATTTGAGGGATTACAGAATGCCCCTTTTCTTCTGCATGTAATTGCATCTGATTATACCTTATATGGAGACACTTTATTTCCAGGATTGGGTGATGGTGTTTGATTGTGTATGGTTTTGGTTTCATTTGACACAAACTTATCAAGTAAATTTCGATGATGTTTCTTCTGGCTATCTCTACCATTTTTAGTGGAGATCATCGATTAATAAGAGTGATAAAATGTCCCTGTGATTACTTGTATTTTCTTGGAAGTTGAAGAGAAGATCAAAGCTATCAGCAAGTACTACGAAAATGTATTTGAAGTAGTCTTTGTTAAGCGAAAGTGACATGGTTTTTTATCTAACAAGTAATGATCACGAACAACAAGACTAACACCAGTTGATAGAGAGAAACAATAAGGCTTTCTCACAAGCAAATTATCAAACACCTAGTGTGTCTCTTGAAACCAACAAAACTAACACCAGTTGATCTAAAATTAAACGCAAGACACATGAGTTAAGCAATTGCGGCAAAGTGGAGGGCTATGGTGATGTCGACGGCCTTGACAGATTCAATAATAGTCTTTCGTTTCTCCAGCAACTCTCCGATCTCCAAGCAACGCTAACAAAGGTTCTGAAAGAAATGAAACTAGAGTATTGTCGGAGGATTTTCTCTCTTTTCTGCACAAGTATTTATGTGAATTGTGCTTGTGCTTGCAATCTCTTGAAATTCTCGATCTGGGTAGGAGTCCTTCGTGTACCTGTAGATTCGTCTCACACCAAACCACTCTCAAGTGTTTTATCTGAAAGATAAATCAAAACCCATACCCAGATCAACATACAAGTAGACAAAATCAAACAGATAAACACAAAGGGTAGAAGGAGAAGATTAGAAGTATACCTCTTCTTGCCCGCCACCATTGGCAATTTTTGGCAATTTTTGCACTTCACTTCAAAATCTGAGTTAATTGGCTCCACCAAAATTTTTGAAAACATTCTTCAACAAACTTCAAGGTCTTTGTTTTGTTTTTCAATTGACGGTTCTTCAAAATACTCAAAATTATCTGTTTTCCACCAAAAACCATCCAATTGCTCCAAAAAGCTGAAAATGCAAAATACAAAGTATTAAGTCATTTTTAAAGTCAATTCCCCAACAAAAACATGTTTAAGAAGTATTAAAATGAAAGAATATATGAACTTATCAATCCTATCCAGAAAATGACATGTATACATAATATTTGGTATACATAAGATACATAATCTATGTGACATGCCAACTAGGCATGCCACATAGATATTTTACACAAAATCCTAAAGACTCAGTCATTGTTTTCCCGCTTACATTTTCTCTCTCCTCTATCTCTCCCGCTCCTCTCTCTCACGCGATTCTCTCTTTTTCTCTCATGGCCAAAATCATAAGATCCAACTGATTTCGATGTCGATTTGGTAACCCGACACCATCAATGGACTCCCCTACGTGAGGAGCACCTAGTCCAGCCCTTCGTCGACCAAAACGGCCACCGGAAAATGGAGACCCACGTCGAAGTTATGCTCCAGTGCGTTATTACACTATACATTTAGCAGTGTATTTAGCTTTTTCTGTTGATTGAACATCTTATGTATTACTTGTGAAGCTTGATAGTGGGTTATTACACTGTCATAATGAAAAGTGTAATTATTTTGTTTCGTGGTTCGTTTCTTGCCTAGCTTACCAAATATTGTATTTTACAAATAGTGTATTTAGCATTTAGTGTAGTTAGAACATAGTGTATTTAGCATATAGTGTATTTTGCTGGGCTGCTCCTTATCATGGTGTCTTTAGCTTTTTCTGTTGATTGAACATCTTATGTATTACTTGTGAAGCTTGGTTTTAATACATTACGAATAACCAGTGTATTTAGAAAAGTTGTTCATTATATACAAATTTTTCTTGTTAAATAGATTGGTATTACTTTGATGGTGAGACTTTATCATTGGGGATTCCCATTATTGTCATGCATGTTGCTTATTACATTAGATTTTTGTAAGTGTATTTGTTAACCAGTTATTAATGCATTACGAATATCCAGTGTATTTATCCCAATTGTTCATTACATAGACATTTTCCTTGTTAAATACATTGGTCTTAATTTTGAGTCCAATGATTTATGAAACTCTACTATGATAGTATAATAATGTCAGTGTCAATTAATTTTTGGTGTTCATTTTATATGCCTTATTACATTAAAAATTACTAAATTTAAGGTTTTATCTAACAAATATATGTTTAAATATTCTTTTTACAGTGAAGATATGGTTTCACTTGATATTGATAGTCAGATCAATATCAATCAAGTTGATAGTGTTAATGATTGTGTTAAGACTGGTGCCTAGTTTGCTGGATCAATGTGCCAGTAATAGGAATGTTGTTTCAATAAGTTGATGAGATGTTTAAATTTTACAAGGACTATGATCAAGTAAATGGGTTTTCAGTCAAGAGGAAATCATTAACGAAGGATGCGAATGGTGATTACAGATATCTGATATTTACATGCGGGAGGTCAGATAAATTTGTATCACGTTTGAAGAATTCTGTCAATCATCTAGGGTGTTGAGTGTTCAAGATGTGGTTTATTGTGTTTTAAATATTTATTACTGTAAAATTTGTATGGTTGTCAATCTTATTACATTATGTCTTTATAGTGTATTTGTATCTCATACGTTAATGCATTATGAATTAACAGGCTATTTAACATAGTTGTCCATGGCAGTGCTTTATTACATTGTCTTTCGGTAGAGTAGTTATTACCCATTTGTTAATGAATTACCATTGTATTTAGTGCAGGTAGTGATAGCATAGTCTTTTTTCTTGTTAAATAAATGGGGTTTTCTTGTTATGTCAATGATTTATGACACTCCAGTATGTTTTTCTTCATGGCAGTAGCTTATTACATTATTTTTTAAAAATGTATTCCTTTCACAATTGTTAATGCATTATGTAGTAACAATATATTTACTTACTAATAGTTATGTACATTCATGTGAGGTGCTCATCAACAAAAGTTATAAGGCCCACTTGCCTTTCAAGCATCCGAACATCGGCAAAATTAACATGGTTCAATTGACATAACTAGATAAATGTTTTGCTCATCATTTTCACTTTTTTGTAGTGGTACACATCCCATGAATATTCACCATCATTAAAAAAGTTATGGATGTATTTTGCCCTCAGTTGGTAGATGTCTGTTTTGGTCAGCTTCTTCTTTTTGCTCACGTTGTTGAATATGCAATCAATTACGTACATGCATATTAAGCCGCAATCGACCCGATTTTTTTATTACAAAAGAACGTGTCAGTGTGTTTATATATATTTTATAAACAACAAATGAAAGGTAAAATTACTCGGATATAATTAAATCAAATATATTACATAGCGTAGTAGTGTAATCAAATATTTGACCAATATGAAGAACATACACTATCAAACCACACTATATACCTAAATACACTTCCATTAAGTTTGAATAAAATATCACAAAACACAAACCAATGCATTATAACAGCTGAAACCCATCAAGTATGTAAACAGAACCATTTAAGCCAAATACATTATTTAATTGGTAGTGTATAGTTCTATCAATGTTCAGACCTAAAAATTTTACTAGCTTTGTCCATACCTAAAATTACTCACAACAAATACATTAGGCAATATGGAAGTATAGTTCTAGCATTGTTCATACATGCAAAAATTTTACGAACAGAGTATACCCAAACAAGACAACATTGAACATATGTTAAAAACATTATGCACACTGATAGTGAACCAATCGAACCCATCAAGCAAGGAAACTAACATATTCAATGCAACTACATTATGGGAACTTACGTGTATGTAATATTTTGGTTTTGCATAAAACAAATGCATTACTAAAATGGAAGTGTAATCAAATATTTTGTGGAACCAAGAAATCACCAATCCAGGACACCATGATGAGAAGCAGCCCAGCAAAATACTCTATATGCTAAATACACTATGTTCTAAATACACTAAATGCTAAATACACTATTTGCAAAATACAGTATCCGGTAAGCTAGGCAAGAAACAAACCATGAAACAAAATAATTAGACTTTTCATTATGACAGTGCAATAACCCACTATCAAGCTACACAAGTAATCCATAAGATGTTCAATCAACAGAAAAAGCTAAATACACTACCAAATGTATAGTGTAATAACGCACTGAAGCATACCTTCGACGTGGGTCTCCGATTCTGGTGGCCGTTTCGGTCGACGAAGGGCTGGGCTAGGTGCTCCTCACGTAAGGGAATCCATTGGTGGTGTCGGGTTGCCAAATCGACATCTGAATCAGTTGGATCTGTATTTTTTTTTGGTGGATACCCATGGCTTCATGATGGATTTTCGACAAAACCAACAACTGGTGAAGGCAAGTGGTGGTTGGGTGTTGCTCCTGGGGGTCGAACGCTTCTTTTTGGTGGCAGTGGTGGTCATATCGGTGGCCGGACGACGGAGGTCCGGTTTTGGCCGTGAGAGAAGAAGAGAGAATCGCGTGAGAGAGAGGAGAGGGAGAGATAGAGGAGAGAGAAATGTAAAATCTGAGGAGAGAGAAGTGATTTGTAGGGTTTAATTTTTTATTTTTGAAATTTGAAATTGCCTAGTCACTTGCTTACAAGGCATGCCATGTCATTATGTATACTTACGTATACCAATTTTATGTATGCATATCATAACCGATCCTATCCCTACTTGTCTCATCAAGTTCATGGTGGAACATATCATTATTGGAATCAATTTTCCTACCTAATCAGGTTTTTGAAATCTTAAAACAATCTATTCGTCGATCTTCATTGGTAGATAGACTGTATTGGACAGGTACTCATGATGGATTGTATACTATGCGGAGTGGGTGCCCTAAAGCGATGGAGATTATCATTACACAACATTCGTCCTCTTCTATGCCTTCCACATTCACAAAACCCTTCCCCTTGTAGCAGCAGCCACTGGAAACAACCTAGAACAAATTTAGCCGACCATGGACACTACACGAGAGTCATAGACCACCATCAGAGGTGAAGGGTAGGGTGAGTTACTCGTATCTCTCTCTAGGATATTCTTAATTGCTTTAGGGTGTAGGAACCTCTAATGGGAATTTGGTTGTTGCCCTACTAGTATCACCAGGAACGAATTAGGAACCTACTGATCACGAGAATCGATCGTGAATCACTGCAGAATCCATACCGAAGTGGGTGAGTTTCTCTCCCTCACTTTCTCTCTCTTGTTGTTGGCACAGCAGCCATGGTTATCATTGACGAAAAAGTTGGGCACCAGCCGCACCACCATAGTGGTCCCCAGCATGGCCAAAACCGGTTAGGTGTCCTCCGTTACCGAAGACGAGACCAATTTACCTAAAATTAGAAATTATTGACTGTGAATCGGATGATGTAGGTTAAGGAATGATCCAAATATGGGCTTGGCCATGAGAGCCTTTTTTGGGCTGCCTACTATCTTGACCTATGAGAAAATATAGCCATAAATTTTGTTAACTGGTCCATGTTGAAACCTTGGCCGTGGAAACCTTATGACCATTGACTATTGACATATTGTGTGTACCAAAACTAAATCCTCTAAGTCAGCTGACACGTGACAAGGTGAGACCCATAGTGCACAAAAAGCGGTCAATCTCCTAGTGACATGTGACGGATGCAAGGAGAATTTCATACTAATCGATGTTCATTTTGTAGGTTTCTAATTGGTTGCTGGCCTGAAATCCATGGATTAGTTCCCGGAACTCAAGATTGTCCAAAAGGCTACAATTCGGGGAGTCTTGATCCTAACGGATAGATTCTTTTCAAACATGGCTTGTTGGATTATTACCGAGATTTTAGTATGATTACATCAAAGAGGGTCCTGGAGAAACGAAATACTGTTAGCTGAACAACCTAGTTTTCTCTCAAATATGTTCTAGTTGCAACACGTCTCTATGAAGTTTACATTTTTACACGATCTTTCGTGTAGAAGTCGTATTGAAATGATCGCCATGAGCCATGTTCCCATGTTTTCGTCCATAAAGCTCAAAGACTCGTGAAGCAGAAGCTACCACGACTTCTAGGAGAGCCCATTTTTTCCTTAAAGAAGAAGCAAGACCAAAGAGATGCTGCCATCATCCCCACATTCAGGAGAATGTTGCGATTATAGAGCCCACTAACCCAGTCACTCCAACAAGTAGTAAGAGAGAGGTTTTACCATGATTTCCATGACATCCAACGAAATATCCTTGAAGAAGAACTGAAGAAGTGCTCAACTCTTAGCACTATAAAAAGAACAAGAAGAAACAACAAATCACCCCTTGTCAAACACAAACCTAGCATCTTCAATTGTTTATTTGCTTCCTTAAGCATGGCTTTGGCCACATATCTTGTTATTTAGCATGGCTCCGCGCTGACTAGTACCTAGATTTACCTTTACAAAAGCCCCGTGGCTATGTTTTAGTTTAAGCTTATAAAGTACGCCTACATCCCAGGATGTATCCATTTTCAATATGAACTCTTTTCATTCCAGTGATTAGTCTTCTGGTTTCCTTTTTTTTTTTTCCAAATTGACACTCCAGCCATTTTCAGTCATTTTCCTAGAAGGCAAACCTCAAGCCACCAGCTTGTGTTCTCTAAACTGTGAACAGTCTGTTTGGTGTAGAGGTCAGATTTGGTGCAGAGGTTAGATTTAGTGCAAAATCCTACAACAATCCTATCAAATCCTTTCGGCTGATAGTAAGCCCTGACACACCTGTCCAGAGTAGAGGACAACCAAAATATTTTTGGTACGCCTAGTGGGATGTGAGTATCAGAAGCAACCAACATTATGACGTCTCATGTCCAGCGCAGAAGTCGATAAACATATTTTTGGCACACTGGTGGGACCTAAAGTGTCACTAACTTCAAGTCATAACAAAGTGAACTGGAAAAGCAACAATAAGTGAACCAGCTAGAGACCTATCTCCACTGCCTTCATCAAGGGATCACACAACAATTTCAAACCTACTCGTTCAGGCGAAGGCGAAGGAGAAGGTAATGTGAGCCATGTACTCGTCGAACTCTTGAGCCAGGAATTCTTCTCGGCAAACCACAGTATGATGCAGACCATGGAACATATAGCCAAGAACATGCAGCAAGCTTATCTGCAAACTCTCTTGCAAAATCATAAGGCGCTTCAACGAAATTTACTAGGAGTACCGGCAAGTTCTTCAATCAATACAGCAAGGCTCCAACCAAGTTGCATTATCAGCACCAGTTCCTCAACATTTGATGTAGACTATTCAACAGCCAGCTCCACCTCACGAGTCATAACAATTCCTAATAGAGCTAGCCACCATGCTCAAGCTCAGTCATTCGATGTCAAATCCTAGTAGTAGCAACAATGACCACCCTGTTGTGACCAACCCAACTCCAATTTCTGTAGCTATTCCTCTAGCTCTAGTGTAGAATATTCAGAATCTTAGAATGCAAGACATAAGTTTTTAGGTGATGCCTTCGGGCTCAAATTCTTTAATTCCACTTACTATAGTTTCTATCATTGGCAGCACAATTATTCCATTGGGAACAACGGTGAATGAGCATAGGGATATGAACGAGACAAACCAGAGGCCTCCTCAGGTGACACCTCCTATAGATCCTTGGATATAGTGGTATTTTCAACCACAACAATAGTAACACCAACCCTACCTCCAAGCAGAGCTCGGGGGCAAGATCGCTCGGCTATCAGCAGGCGGTGAATAGGGATCAGGTTATGAACATAGTTCAGGACATGCTAGGCCCTAGGCACTTGGGGAGACCCTTGTACATCAGGCCTTTCATTGAGAATAGATCGTATTCCACTTTCCAGAGGATTTTGACCTCATAATTTTTATTTGTTCTCCGACAAAGATGCCCAGTCAATCGTGGAACATATTGCTCGCTTTACTATTTAGTGTGGTGTAGTTGGCTCAGAGGACGACTACAAACTCAAATTGTTTGGGAACTCTCTCATGGGTATAGCCTTCTCCTGGTATATCAAGTTACCTGTTAACTCTATTCATACATGGACAGAAATGGAGGAGGCTTTCCATAAGTAATTCTACAAAGAAGAACCAGAAGTCATGATGGCACATTTGTCAAGAATTGCTCAATTTTCAAGGGAGCCGATTGAGTCATTTCTTATCAGATTCAAGGAAGTCAAACTTTGATGCAACATTGAGATTCTTGAAGGTGAAATAGTGGCATTGGCAGTGAAAGGAATGCTCATTCAATTCAAGAAGAAGTTCGACGACTTGGACTTCCAAGACTTTTCTCACCTGACTATCAGATACCCTTTGGAAGGCTGAAGTTTTACCCAAAATGTGGACACTAGATACAAAATTTATGGAAACAAGGAAGATCCATCCCAACTCTAGGGAAGGGAATAAAGACTCCTTTCTGGAAGTCAAGAGCTTCCAGCTCGGGTCCAAGCTCGGGTCCAGGTTCAATGTAGGGAAGGTAAATTGAAAAGGTTCTAACTGATTTTAGCAGGGTAACAGTAGAAAACGGATCAAGGGAGCTAGAAGTTTCAGTAGCATGCCAATCTAACATTGTTCATCTCAACCCAGGTCTAGGATTGTCAAACCTCTGGCTTTTCCTATCAATATTTGGGTAAAGGTCCATCATCCAAAGGATAAACCCACACTCACCAAGACTCAGAAAAAGAAGGTTACAAAAGAAATGACAAAAGGAGATGAATGCTGCCAAGTGTCCTCAATAGTCATTTGAAGAACCCGTTAGTTTCCATCTAGGAAAACTATTGAAGAAGGCATTTGGTTCGTTGTTGGTGACTTTCTATCCTTAGCCTTGGACGGAATCGGTTACCATTGACTTTTCATGCAAGCGACACAATATCAATATCCAGCAGAAGAAATGCATGTTCAATAGAGGAGTTCATACCAATGGGAAACTTAAATGACAGGCACTCTTGACTCAAAGAAGATAACATTCCTGAGGCGTCAACCTACTGTATAGCAGGAACAGGGCTCGGGGACAAGAATGGAAACTCTTTTGTACACCCAAGGTATTCTGAAGATCTCTCCTACAATATAACTTATATTCTGCCTAGAGATATTACAAATGTTGAAGCAATCCCAGTAGCAAGTCTATTTATCACGGAGTAGCCAGCAGTTGCTACCATCCTAAAGGAACCAATCAAAGATGAGTCCCAGAGATGTTCTCTAGAAAAATCTCGAGGAAACCAGCCAGTGGTGATCATTCAAGAATAAGCTTCTGCAAATTTAGAAGATGAAGCAGCATCCTTTCGTTATGTTTGAAAAGTCAATACTCTACATTATTCAGCACCTGCAGCCCATCTATCTTTCAAGACATGTCGATAGATGTTGGTCAACATACTCTCGGTGGATAATGGATCAACAACAAATCTTACGCCTCGGTCTACCATGCACAAAATTGGTGGGCAAGAGTCTGAATTGGTTTATACTAATGCTACTATATTAGACTTTACAGGAGGAATATCTACGGCTTAGGGTATTCTGACTATAAACCTCATTATTGGCAACATGACCTTGACCACTCCTTTTCTTATGATTAAATCACGTTTTTCATACAACTACTTGTTGGGAAGAGACTGGATACACTCCTACATGGCAGTCCCATCCTCTTTATACCAATGTGTTGTGTTCTGGAACGAAAATGACATAGACGTGATCAGGGCAGATAAAAATCCATTCTTGGCGTTAGCAAATTGTGTCAAAGTCAGGCTTTATGATGAAGACATTGGCAACCTCAGAGTTATAGGCCTAGACAAGTAAGGCATACCCAAGTCACTTACCTTCAGCAATGATTCATCCTTGGAAGAGGTAAAATCTATCTACACTCAGATTTTCGACCCTTTAATAACTATAACTTGCAAGCCGACTACCTCTATCATCCAAGAAATCAATAAGGTCGAGACCATCGACAAAAGTTGAACAGGCTCAGGCCTTGAAGTCGCCATGCAGAAAATGACCTCCTACTTAGCAAAAAAATGTTTGGAGAGTTTGTTCCAGACTAACTCCCCAATGAATGTAGCAGAATTGGTCGTTGAATAGAACCAACCAAAAGATCATGCTATCTAGATAGAGGAACTTTAAGTAGCTCCAGCAAAGCTAGATGACAGGAAAGCTGACGTTTAAGAACCCCTAGAAGAAATCAATTTTGGAACAAAAGAGTCTTTATGACCGTTGTTCATTAGTCAACTTCTGCCTCCAAAAATCATAGAATAGATGATTTAATTACTTGAAGAATTTCAAGACTGTTTTGCATGGGAATACAAGAAGATGCCAGGCCTCTCTAGGGAGTTGGTGGAGCATCGGTTACTTATCAAGGAAGGATATAGACTGCACAAGCAACCTCTTAGGAGAATGTCAAATAAGGTGACATTGGTGGTTAAAAATGAGTTGGAGAGGCTTCTCAAGGTTGGGTTCATCAGAACTGGAAGGTACGTGGAATTGTTATCTAACATCGTCCCTATAGTGAAGAAGAATGGGAATATCAGAGTCTACATCGAGTTCCAGAATCTGAATCTTGCTACACCAAAGGATGAGTACCCTATGCCTATGGTAGATAGGCTAGTGGATCGAGTAGCAAAGCACCAAGTTCTATCCTTCATAAATGGACATTTAGGTTACAACTTGATTTTCATTGTGGTATAAAACACACCCAAAATAGTGTTTAGGTGCCCAGACGCCTAGGGGGCATTTGAATGGGTGGTGATGCCATTCGGCCTGAAGAATACATGAGCTACATATCAAAGAGCCATGAATTCTATTTTTCATGACATGATTGGTCGATTCATGGAAATCTACATTAATGATGTGGTGGTCAAGTCTCCTTCTCACATGGAGCACCTTGCAGATCTCAGGCGAGCACTGGCCAAATGCAAAAATACAGACTGAAGATGAATACCTTAAAGTGCACCTTTGGAGTTTTAGCAGTGAACTTCCTAGGGTTTCAGGTTGATCAAAGAGGCATCGAGGCTGATAAGAACAAAGCCAGAGCCATTCTTGAAGCACAACCTCCTAGCAACATGAAAAAACTCCAAAGATTCCTAGGAAAAATCAACTTCCTCAGATGATTCATCTCCAATCTTGCTAGAAAAGTCTAGGCATTCTTTAAGCTCCTAAAACTAAAATCGGATGAAGGATTCATTTGGGAGGAGAGACAGCAGCAAGCATTCCAGAAGATTAAGGAGTATCAACCAAGACCTCTTATCCTTACTCTTCCTCTACTCAAGAAGGCGTTTAAGCTTTATATATCAACAACAGAAGGTTCTATTGGTTGTCTCCTAGCTCAAGACAACGAGAATGGCAAAGAGCATGCGGTTTATTATCTCAGCAGACTTCTACGTCCTACAAAATAGAGATAATCTCCTACTGAGAAGCTTTGCTTGAGTTCGTTCTTTGCTGCTACCAAGCTCTAACACTACATGCTGTCAGTCATAGTTTTGCTCCTATTCAAGACTGACCTTATCAAATATTTGCTATCCAGACCGATTATCAGGGAAATAATTGACAAATGGTCCATTGTTCTAATGGAGTTTTCTTTCCAATATGTACCTTAGAAGGCAGTTATGGGACAAGTGCTTGCAGACTTTCTTGCTAATCATCATTGTCTATATATTTAAGAAACAGAGTCTCTAGAGTTAAAGATGTGCCTAATATCCTAAAACCAGATAGAGTATGAAGCAGTCATCATTGGACTAGAGATCATCAGAGAGTTAGGCGTGCGAAACATTGAAGTCTTTGGAGATTCCCAATTGGTGATCAATCACTTCAGAGGCACCTACATATGTAATAATTTAGACCTTGCACCTTATTACATGGTGGCCAAGCAACTTCTAGAATACTTTGAGGATGCAATTGTATCTCATGTTCCAATAATATTCCATGCAGAAGCAAACGAGCTTGCACAGGTGGCTATAGAAGCCAAGATTCCTCAAAGAGCCTATGACAAAACCATCACAATACATAGCAAACTTTTGCCTTCTATCAAAAAGAAGGCAATTATTGTTCTAGACACGTTTCATGTGGAGATCTCAGAGTCAGATGAGAGACATCCTTTGATCCAGTTCTTGAAGTATCCAAACTTGAAGCCAGACCAGAATACCAGAAGGAGGCTAGTCAACTACGTGCTAATATATGGAGAACTTTACAAGAAGAGTCCAGAAGATGATTTACTCTTGAGATGTCTGAGTTAGGAGGAATCTATGCAAATAATGGCCAAAGTACATGAAGGAGTTTGCGGAGCTCATTTGGCAGGCAGAAAAATGAGATGGCTTATCAGAAGGTATGGATACTATTGGCCTTCTATCCTAGCATATTGTATTCAATATTCCAAGGGATGTCAGCCTTGCCAAATACACGGGCAGATTCAACATGTACCAGCTACTGTTATACAAGTAGTTGTGAAGCCATGGCCATTCAGGGGATAGGCTACGGATCACATTGGGAAGATCTTCCCACCTTCTGACGAAGGGTATCATTTCATTATAGTAGCCATATATTACTTAAAAAAATGGGTGGAGGCCTTTTCACTCAAATCCGTAACTCAACAGGACGTGATAAAGGTCGTCAAAGAAAGCATCATTCACATATTTAGTCTTCCCCAACACATTATGGCAGACCGAGGGATAGTCTTCTTTAGAGATCAGGTATAAGCTTTTGCCTTAAAGTATGGTTTTGAAATTTCACATTCTACACCATATTATGCTCAAGGCAATGGTCAAGCAGAGTCTACTAAGAAAGTTTTGGAGAACATTATTGAGAGAATGGTGGAGAATAGGCCAAGGGCTTGGCATGAAGCACTTTTAGAAGCTCTTTGGGGTTACAATAGATTAAAAAGGACATCAATTGGAGCTACACCTTTTATGCTAACTTATGGGCAGGATGCAGTTCTTACCATGGAGATGAGAGTCAAATTAACAAAGGTAGCCTTGCAAAATCAGTTATCTCTTGCAGATTACTATCAGGCAATGATAATAGAGCTGGAAGGCCTTGAAGAAGTCAGACTTGCTACCTATAATCATCTTCAAGTTCAAAATCAGAAGGTTATGAAGGCCTACAACATGAGAGTATGAGAAAAGACATTCGCTATTACAAACATGGTCTGGAAAGCTGTTATCCCCATTGGTCAAAACGACTTATCATATGGCAAATGGTCACCATCCTGGGAGGGACCCTATCGGGTGACAGAAGTGAAGAAATGAGGTGTTTAGTGGTTACAAGATCTTGATGCGACTCAATAAAAGCATCTTATAAATGGGAAGTATCTCAAAAGGTATTATCCTACTCTATAAAAAGTTATGGATAAGTCTGTTTTGTGCTAACCTTCTACCCTACAGAAAGAGCAAAAAAAATACCTTTACCCAGAATAAAATTCCATACATTCTACCATATCCACAATAGAATCTTATCATTCAAGAAGCCAAACCAATATCCAAATAATTCTACCATTACCATTTAAAAAAGTCATAAAATATCCAAAAATACACGACCAAAAAGCCCAAAAGAAAAAACATAAAATTCAGTAAGTTACTAGGAGCATTCAAGTGAATCTCATTGGAAACCTGGGGAAAATAGAAACAAGGGGAAGAAGACATCAAATTTTAGTAATTCAACAGAATCAGGGGTTATCAAGCGAAACCTCCAGAGGCATCCTTAACAGCTTCATCACCAGCCAACTCAGAGGGGATATTCAACTCAACATAGATATCCTTCAGTTGGTACCATTTGTCAATAGAAGTTGTAGTGTTCACCTCAATAAAGGACTTTTCATCGGCGATAGTTACTGCATGATCATCGAATTTGGATACCTGAGCATTCTTCTAAAAAATAATAGCCAGAGTCATTTCATAAAGCTTTACTTCAACTTGGAAGGTGATGATTCTTTGTTTCAACTCTTCAATGGTCATCCGTTCCTCTTCCTTAGCAGCCAGAGAATACTTCAGCTCACTTCCTATACTCTAAAGCTTAACATCAAGCTTCTCATGCTTATTTTCTTCAGGATCTAATTCTAAAAGGTGAGTCCTATTGCTGTTGAAGTTAGGAGCATTCCATGAATAGATTATTGAACATGGAATGGTGCAGGTAGATCTCAGGCTCAGTGGCGCTAAGAATCTTCAGGAGCTTCTTTGCTACAATTATTTTCTTTATAGAAAGTGGTTTAGGGCTAGTAGAACTTGAAGCCCCAACAACTGGAATTCAAGGAATTGAGATTGGATTTTGGCTAGTTAGCTTAGCCATGAAGGGGACATCAATAGCCCGTGGAGGAGTGACAGATGGAGTACTTTTCCTTTTCTTTAGATGATAAGGTGCTTGAGAAGGAGGGGAATCATAATCAATCTGCAAAAGACACAAGGGGATTACTCTTACGGTTAGTAATTTACAGAATAATTCATTAAAAATAGAAAAGCTATCTTCTCTAGAGAATCATAAATGGTATACACCTTGGCGGACTAGTGGAGGGAAGAGTTCTTTTGGAGATTCTCAGTCGTTGTCCAACACTAGACCTTTTAGCCATAGATCTGACAACCACGGTCTTTCCAAACTTCTGAAAGGTTGATGGAGTTTTTGTTGACACAATAAAGTCCACTTCATGGCTATCATTGTCTTTTGACGAGGCTTGAACAGAACCTGCAAGCAATATCAACATTCAATATATGCAGTAGATAGAGTGCGGTGACAGAAAATTTTAGAAGCAATAATGGCTAAGAGTTCTTCTATATTATAAAAGAATTTATGGTTCATTTTTTTGTCCACCAATGAGTGAACTCTGGAGTGGCTTGATAACATTCAGTGAAGGCGGAAATTCTTACTAAAGATAGGATTAAAGCAAACACAAAATAGATGTTGATCGGAGCTTCAGTTGACCACACTCCCGTGCTAGAAAAGGATTTGTTCTCTGAATTATACGGTGGTAGATGAACCATTTGGACTAGTCTAAACTATTGGGCTAGCTCAGCAACATTGTAGTACTCCACCCCACATTTGTTGTTGTGAGGGGACTCGCTAAAATTGTAAAGGAGATCTCTTAAAGATAAAAAGTTGATCCACAAGGGCACAACATTTTCAACATCATCAACAATCTCTATGTCACTTGGGTCAGTGTTCAGGCAGTCTGGAGCCTGCCTACGATCAAAGGGAAACCAAGCAAAACTGACAGACTAGAGAAATCTTGGCAAAAGTAAGAGAAACAGTCCTTGAAGCTATGATCTAGAGGCTCTACTTCTTTGAATTACATACCAAAGCAGTCCAGGTCTGAGGGGGCAGGATTTCGTTAAGGATACTGGGGCTTGAAGTATGCCCATAACCAGAGCTGCATTATCCAAAGAGGACCAGCACAACTCTCGACGCCAGATTCAATGAACTATCTCATAGCCCGATACACCAATGCCTAGACCATAGAAGTGAAGGAGTAGACTACCCTGTGAGCTCAATAGAGGGCAAGCCTGGTGTAGTCTTGGGTTATCTTTGAAGAGCTTACGCAAAAGACAAACTTGCTAAGCTAAAAAATCAAGAAACCAATATGCTCTTTTATTGAAACTATGTCTTTGTCTTCTGCAAAAGTTTTTAGCCAAAATGAGTAGGAAATATCTTTTACATTTGGGTAAGAGAATGAGGCTTTTTCTAGAGGCTCAATGGCATTATTAGCTTTTGGACCCTCAAACTTGATTCCTAGAATATAAGCAAGATCTTGGAGGGTGGGGCTCGTAAATCTAGCCTTGAAATGGAAAGAATTTTTCCCCACATCCCATAATTGGGCAGTGGCACACAAGAGGGTTTTGTCAACATGGACTTTTTGTTCACTAATCATGAGGAAATTATGGATCCCTCTTTTCCACAAGTGCTCCAGATGAGGGTAAAGATTACTCAACCAAGTTCCACACCGTGGGTCCTCCGTGGGCCATATACGGATTGGAGAAGTCTTAAAATAGGTAGCCCATGCATGTGTATGGTTGAAGGGAAGCTCAAAACCACAAAGAGGGTAAAAAGAGTAAAAAGATTTTGGGGAAAAGCCAACAAAAGAAGGGGCAAAACCGAACCGAACCTCTCAGATTTGGAGGCAGAGATTGGGACTAGCAGGAAATGATAAATATTTATGGGGATTTCTTCTTGCGTGATGATATCTTGAACCTAAAAACATGGGTCAGAAGAAGGAGATGAAGTTCCAATAGCAGCCATGGCGAAAAACAATAGAGGAAGTTTATGGAAGAGAAGAGTTCGTGGAGAGGAAGGAGAGGAAGAGAAGGTAAAAAATGTGTTTCTTTTGTTTGTCTTCTTGTGGAGGTAAAACACCTACAGTGAAAAGCGTGCCAGCTCAGTTGATTGGGTAAGATTAAGGTTCAAGATCAGGTTAGCGATGCTATTAATGGGAGGATCAAAAATCAAAAATTCAATACTAATCGGTGTTCAGTTTGGAGGTTTATGATTGGTTGCGGCCTGAAATCCCGGGATTAGTTCCCAAAAATCAGGATTGTCCAAGATTTTCTTTCCAAAAGGGTACAATTCAGGGAGTATTGATCCTAACAGATAGATTCTTCTCAAACATGGTTTGTTGGATTATTCCTTATTAGTTACCCATTTGATAGTACGGGGTATTTGATCATTGTCTGGGATTTATCCCCTTATCAGTGGCCCATTTGATTGTTTGGGGTATCATTGTCTAGGAGTTATCCTCCTATTTATTACCCATTTGATTGTTCAGGGTATTTGAGCACCACAGCCTCCAATGAGGAATCCGGACTACTATGTACTGTCGATCGATTGTGGATGATTTGTGACGATACGCGCACAAGTTGGATGTGTGTTTTGCATATATATTTGCATGCTTATATATGTGCATATTGGGTTATGATAGTGGTATGATTATATTCATGTTGTTCCTGCCTATTCTTGCATTACTCTTTAGTTGGTTGTTATATTTGTAGACTATTTTTACTCTTTGTCATATCATATGTGATTATCGTTGTGATTTGCTCTCTCTCTCTCTCTCTCGGTATTCCCGTCATGAATATCCGGGTCCTTATTGGGTATTAGACCCCTACTAGGCTATTTAGCTCAACCTCTATATTCTTTTTCCTATTTAAGGTGAGTACGCAGATGGCGCCAGCATCCCGTGGCGTGAGCGATATGTCATGGATACCAGTTTGTGATTTATGAGTAGCGTAGGGTTTGATTAGACTTCCGCATATTTTTATTCTGAAAGATACATTTAATTATGTCTTAATTTTTTTAAAAGTTGGATTTTACTTTGGATTCAATAAATGAATTATGGAGGGGAAAGACAACTTTTGGTCACTGAAATATCTGACCAGGTTCAACTCAGTCACCCATTTTTCAAATGTTTCAATTTGGGTATCCAAATTTCTAAACTGTTCCAAATTAGTCAAACGGGCATCTTTCGCCCAATTTGGGTAGTCAACCATCCCACGTGACACAATATGATCAAAATCAACTAATTTAGGCTGATGTGGCTTGACACTTGTAATGGAAGTTGTAATAAAACCAGAACTGACCACTTTGTCTCACTGGAATTGTAATTCCATGACATATGGTTGCATAGATCTTGCGTCTTTGTCAAACTTGAGAAGGTGTGAAGTTGAGAGCACTAGTTTATAAGATTTATAGTGACAGAGTGATTTTGCTGGAATGATTTTTTGGGTACTTTTTGCCCACCTAGTTTAGATTTGTGCACGTCATAAAATATTACACGATTTTAATTTTTATCGTCAGGTCAAAGTGTCACGTGGGATGGTTGACTGTCCGAATTGGGCGAAATCTACCCGTGTGACTAATTTGGAACAATTTAGAAATTTGGATACCCAAATTGAAACATTTGAAAAATGGGTGACTGAGTTGAACTTGGTAAGATATTGTCGTGACCAAAAGTTGCCTTTCCCCGAATTATGGAGATTTTTGCATAGAAATTTGTATGCTTGGGATATTTTGGTAATTCCGTAGACCTCCTCCGAGATGGATCGTTATAGTTGGTATCGGAGTTCTAGGTTCTAGCATCCTAGGCAATATCCATGGGTATTGCTATGCGTTTCGTGGCTAGCCAGGAAGTCATTTTTGGTTGTGATGATTGTGTTGTTTGTATTTCTCGCTATTTTATGACTTGATATATTAAACTCACGTGCTAGAGATTTTTCATCATGAAAGTGTCAGAACATGAAAAAAAAAAATGGTGACTAATAGAGTTGTTTATAGATTAGTTCACTTAATGAAAAGGGAACGATCTTAATTGATACTGGATTTACTAGATGATTGGTGAATTGATGATACCTTTGTTTTCCTAACCCTGTAAGGTAAAACAAATGAAGTTATTGTATTGGTTTGGACATTATTTGTATTTGATTGGATGGCTTTGGATGTGTGGACATTGTGATATTAGTTCAGGATATTTGAATGGTCATAATCTTTAAGATTGATCAATCATATATGAATGTGGTATGGATTGATTTAGGATAGAGTAATGGGAATATGATTATACTATTGCTTACCCATAGATGTGTATATATGTATACCGAGTTGACGTTAGCTGTCTATTTGGATGATTCACTTGTGGTTGTTAGATTGGGTTTCTGAATTCTGCATTGATTGAAAATTGTTGTTGGATTTGGTTGTAAGAATTTATGGTTATTGGAATAAATTGTTGAATTGTGATGTGTGAAATGAGTTCTTTTAATGTAGTCTGATTTTAGAGACTAGGCTAAAATTAAATATTAGCCGGTAGGTTTGAAAAGTAGCAAAAGTTTATATTCATACAAAATTAAATCTAGATCATTCAAGCACACAATCATGATATAAAGGGTGTTTAGAAAATAACCAATATCTTCAATATCGAGGTCCTTAGTTTTCTTCTTTTCTTGAACGCCCAAACCACCACTGCAAGAATGCCTACGTCGTTTCCTTGGTATTCCCCTTAGCCTCACTGCAACGGCAAACAAAAATCTTCTAGACGGTGAGCCTTGTTAGAAAAAAATAGAGAAAGCCGAATAACAAGAGATCCACCGACTGAATTGATCTTCTTGTATAACAGGATCGCCCAGGTCTCGGATACGGTATTAGACGACTGGATCTGAAATATCCACAGCACAAATACCTCAATAATTCGCAAGAGTAACCTTCCGTATCACCAAGATTAGAATATTCATAAGAGGAGAAAAAGACCAAGAGTAATCAATTTTTGGTCTGTTCTTTTCTATCTCTCTACACCCCCTATTTATAATGGAGAGATTGGGAGTCCTACTAGAACTCTTACAAGAGTTCTAGTTTATTTAGAACTAAGTCTCCAATATCTATATGAATTGGAGTAGTATTTACAAGTCCTTATAGAAAAGGACTACCTTAATCCATACTTCTTATCTAGGTAGGATTATTTCTCTTATCCATATATATTGTATATTGGGCCGATGTAAATTGTCGGTTCAAGCCCACATTGGGCGAACCTATTCCAACATTCCAACATACTCCCACTCGCCTATTATGGGCTTTAATAGAGAGGGAGAAATAAATGCTCATCTCTTCAAATCTTCATACAAGTAAATGGGCCGTATGACCTGAAGCACATATAATATAGTATCTTCTGTTAATAGAGAGAAATTGTGTGTGTATATTCCAAAGGAGTATACAAGAGTATATATACAATGACATATGAGAAGACGAAACTACCCTTCAAGACTAAAATTATACACATTGCTAACACCCCCTCTCAAACTCAAGGTGGGTCAAACACCGAGAGTTTGCCAATGAGAAGCTGATGATGAGAAATAGTGTGAGACTTCGTGAAGAAATCTGCCAACTGTGCAGCAGAATAAGTGAAAGGTAGGGAGAGAACATCTGACAAAAACTGCTCACGAACAAAGTGACAATCAATCTCAATATGTTTCGTCCTCTCGTGAAAAACAAGATTGCAGGCAATATGAATAGCACTCCTGTTGTCACAATGCATCGGTGTTGGTCCAGAAATATGGACACCCAAGTGACTAAGGAGACGACGAAGATGAACAATCTCCTTAGCTGTAGTGGCCATAGCACGATATTCTGCCTCAGTGCTCAAAAGAGATACCACATTCTGTTTCTTGCTACGCCAAGATATAAGAGAGTCACCAAGAAACACACAGTAGCCTGTAATAGAGCGACGAGAAGTAGGATCACCTGCCCAATCAGCATCTGAGTAGGCCTGAAGAGTGAGGGACGAAGATGATGATAAGAACAGGGACCGAGTCATAGTCCCACTGAGATACCTGAGAATCCGGAGAAGAGCGCCATAGTGAATGGAGCTGGGAGCAGACATAAACTGACTCACAATACTCACAGCATGAGCAATATCCGGACGAGTGATGCATAGGTACACAAGCTGACCAACAATCTGCCTATAGCGAGTCGGATCAGGAAGAGGCTGACCATCAGTAGGACGGAGCTTCACATTAAGCTCAAGAGGAGTGTCAACACTGTGAGTATCTGAGAGAGCAGCCCGACAAAGAATGTCGGAGAGATACTTCTGCTGGGACAACAGAATGCCATGATCAGAACGAGTAATCTCAATGCCAAGAAAATACCGGAGAGATCCAAGATCTTTCATTCGGAACTGAGACTGAAGATGTCGCTGAAGATACTGAATGGCAGTGGTATCATCACCTGTAATGATCATATCATCCACATACAACAACAGAATCGCCCGCCCCTGAGGGGATGATCGAACAAAGAGAGAGTGATCCTGAGAGCTCTCAATAAATCCAGCCTGAGTCACCACCTGACGAAACCGTTCAAACCAAGCCCGAGGGGCTTGTTTGAGACCATAGATAGCCCGGCGAAGGCGACAAACATGCTGAGGAGGAGCTCGAAGTCCAGGAGGGGGCTGCATGTAGACAATCTCTGAAAGATCACCATTGAGAAAGGCATTCTTCACATCCATCTGAAGAAGAGGCCACTGACTAACAGCAGCAACTGCCAATAACGTGCGAACCGTAGTCATCTGAGCAACAGGAGCAAATGTCTCATCATAATGCAACAATTTGGAACGCTCAGGAGGAGGTAATAGGACAAAACAAGTGCAGCCAAATGTACGAAGACGAGAGTAGTCAGGTGGGGATCTGGATAGCCGCTCATGAGGAGAGATACGACTAGGCAGAACTGAAGAGGGAGTAATGTTGATTAGATTGACTGAAGTGAGAACAGCCTCAGCCCAGTATGAACGAGGCACAAAAGCTGAAAGGAGAAGTGCCCGAGTAGTCTCTAGAATGTGTCGATGCTTCCTCTCAGCAACACCATTCTGCTCATGTGTGTGAGGACATGAGTGCTGAAAAATGGTACCGTGAGAGGAGAGCAACGCGCGCATACTAGAAGACAAGTACTCAAGAGCACAATCAGAACGGAGCGTCTTGATGCGACAACCGAACTGAGTGAAAATCATAGTGGTAAAACGGTCATACACATCAAGAATCTCAGAGCGATGCTGTAAGAGATAGACCCAAGTATAGCGAGTAAAGTCATCAATAAAGGAAACATAATAACGATAACCACAAATAGAAGGGAGAGGTGCAGGGCCCCAAATGTCTGAATGTAATAGATCAAAAACACTAGAAGTTTGGGATACACTGAGGGAAAAGGGAAGTGTTGTAGCTTTAGCAAGCTTACAACCAAGACAAGGACTCAAAGCAGAAAATGAACTACGACCGAGAGCTCCAGACAGGGAGAGACTCTTCAGTCGCGACTCAGAAATATGACCTAATCTTCTATGCCAGATATCAGGAGTTGGAAAGGCAAGACCGCAAAAGCTGGGACGCGAGGAGGGAAGGTGGAGAGACTGGAGGTGATAGAGACCACCCACTCTACGACCACGGCCAATCACCTGGCTGGAAGACGGATCCTGCACACGACAAGAAGAGGGTGTGAATAAAACATCATAGCCAAAATCACATATACCACCAACTGAAATAATATTCATGCTCAACTGAGGAGCATGAAGAACAGAGGGTAGAGAGAGATGGCCTGAGGGCTCTGAGGTGGGAGTAATAGAGCCAGCCTGATAGACTCTCAATGGAGAACCATCAGCAGTGTAAATAGAGGGAATAGGAGGTGCGGGACGACAATCAGTCAACAGTGAGGCATCAGAGGTCATATGATGAGAGGCCCCCGAGTCAAAAATCCAAGTACTAGACATACCAGTGGCTGAGAAAGTAGAGGGTGCAGAAGTGCTACCAGTGCTGGTGGGAGCAGTCATCTGCTCAAGACGCTGCTGGAACTGCTGGAACTGCTGGAATTGCTGGAACTGCTGAATATCAATAGGAGACATAGCAGAAGCAGGAGAAGAAAGTGCAGGAGTAACAACCGCAGCAATGGGAGTGGAGGTACGACGGCCACGACCACGAGGTCCAACACGACGCTCGGGGTGAAGCTTCCAACAGTCATCCACAGTATGACCTGGCCGCTGGCAATGAGTGCAAATAGGAGGACCAGATGAAGGTAAAGGAGTTATGGGAATACCAGAGGGTGCTGCAGCAAGAACACCAGAGAAACTAGAGGGTGCTGGAGGTGGCCTAACACCACCTAGCAGGCGCAGACGAGTCTCCTCTGCAACTAACTCAGCAACTGCAGTCTCAAGACTGGGAGAGGGATCACGATGTATAAGCTGACCAACCAGAGAACCAAACTCAGGGCGGAGAGCCATCAGAAACTCATACATATGACGCATATCCCAAAAAGCCACATGAATAGCAATATGACTGCCATCAGGGAGAAAAACCTCCAACTCACGCCAGAAACCACGCATGTGCTGATAGAACTGCTGGATAGACCTATCATCCTGACGAGCAGTAGCAGCTTGAGTAAGAAGAGAATACTGACGAGCCCCACTGCGCTCAACAAAACGAGCAGTAAGAGACCTCCAAACCACATGGGCAGATCGAGTAACCAGATCAGGTCGAAGAGCAGGGTCGAGAGACTCAATGAGATAACTGGAGACTCGATTAGTCCGAAGACTCCAAGCAGCTAAAACATCATCAGAACAATCAACTGGTGGACCATCCGTGAGATAAGATAAGAGCCCACGACCAAACAAGGCATTACGAACCGTGGCACTCCAGGTAGGCCAATCACTAGCAGCGGTGAGCCGAAAATCAGTCGAAGTGGGAAGAAAATCCCGAGGAAGGTCAGAGGTGGTCAAACCAACAATCGTTGAGGAGAATGAGAGTGGCGTAGCAACAGCCGAAGTTGACAGAGACTGAGTGGCAGAGGAACCAATCCCCGGCAAGGGAGGAAAATCACTGCCAAAAGTGGCCATCAACACAAACTACAATTTCAGAAATCTGTAGGGACTAAACTGTAAGTTCAGAAATCTGGAGGGATCAATCTGCAATTTCAAAAAATCTAGAGGGACCAAACTGCAATTTCAAAAATATGGAGGGATCAAACTACAATTTCAACAATCTGGAGGGACCAAACTACAATTTCAACAATTTGGAGGGCTAAACTACAATTTAAAAAAATCTGGAGGGACCAAACTACAATTTTAGAAATCTGGAGGGCCGAACTGCAATTTTACAAATCTGGATGAAAGAAGACAGATATACACATCGCTAACATTGAGTCAAAAGCAGATCTCTGTGTGAACGAATCACCTTGTGGCTGTAGACAGAGAGATCTCGCCGGAGAGAGTTTAAAAATCTTGTGGCTATAGAGAAAGAGATCTCGCCAGAGAGAGAGCACCAGAACTGGGCAGAGAGGTGCAGTGGTGCACGGCGATGGTGCAGCTGGACAGAGAGACAGAGAGCAGCGGAACTAGGGCGGAGAGCTGGACCAAGAGAGCTGAGAGGAGTGGCGCACGGCAGGGAGCTCGCCGGAGAAGAAGAAGAGGGCTGCCGCACAAAAAAAAAATTTGTAGGAAAGAAACTAGCTCCGATACCATGTTAATAGAGAGAAATTGTGTGTGTATATTCCAAAGGAGTATACAAGAGTATATATACAATGACATATGAGAAGACGAAACTACCCTTCAAGACTAAAATTATACACATTGCTAACATCTTCAAAGTAGAAACCCAATGGGCCATAATGAAGTAGGTTACTATAAAAGTATTAATGTTGTGTACTTTGCCATACCCCAAACTCGTTATTCGTTACATTTGATCAAGCATAACTCAATCCCTTAAAAGAGACCTTATGCTTGTCAACCAGTAAATTATATGTATTTACAATTCTGTCCTTTCGACATCATTGCCTAGCTAGTAAATACAAGTAACTTTTATGTAAATTCATCATAGTTTTTCCTTGAGCCCTCATGTCACTAGGATATGAAAACAACTCGCTTTCCTAGCATTGTTCGTTTTGGACGCATCTTGCCTTGTCCATAGGAGACAAGCTAACGTAGCGATCATTGTCTTTTTACTTTCATGACATAGTCAAAAGTCATGCAAAGGGTTAGCAGAATAGGTTTCTTGAATGTTAAGAAATCCTTAAAACTCACATGATGAGGAAATAGGGATCAATTCACTCATCTTTCTATTGGTCACTAGCACAAATGCACGCTATGGCATAGTTGCTCTTGCTTAATCTAAGCTTAAGAATGTATGTCAACTCTTAAAATAACACCATACAAGTCTTAGTCTTGTCACTCACCTTGCCTAGGCGACAAACTTGAAATCTCATATTTTGCACACTTCCCTTAGTGTCAAAAGAGTTTTCACACTTGGCTCTACTTATAGGCTCATGAAAGACTGGGAATCTATCATGTCGATTCTTTTGAAATGAACTCAACTTAGTTGTGACTAAGGCGATATTTAATTTTGAATCTTTTACACTCTACAGCGCCACTGAGGTCGCTAACTAGTGTTCGATTTCAAATCAATCTCATCTCTGCACGCTCCCACAACGCTAGAGGCGATTACTCATGTGAGTCAGCCAATCATGCCTATGACATACATTCAATGTTATACAAATAATTTCACAAATTCCAATCACGAAATGATAAACCAAATAATCAAATTCATTAACATAATCATTGGATACAAAAGTTTGTGAATAAATAATGGTCTACCAAGCAATTACATCCTACTTAATCCAAGGGATCTAACATGTGGAAGAAAAGAATCCCTAGGTATAGGTTTAGTCAATGGATCGGCTACCATTTGACTAGTAGTGATGTGTTTCAAGACCACCTCTTTCTTTGCAATCATATCTCTGACATAGTGATATTTCAATTGAAATGTTTTGTCTTTCCATGGTGCTTAGGATCCTTAGCATATGCTAGTGCAGCAATGTTATCACACCATATTGTGACGGGTTCAGATGCAGTCTTGACAACAGGCAAATGCTAAAGGAACCTTCTAAGCCATACAGCTTCTTCGACTGTTGAGCAACATGCAATATACTCAGCTTCCATAGTAGATAAGCCTATGCAAGATTGCTTTTTGCTACTCCACGAGATTGCTCCTCCGTTAAGCCAAAAAGACATATCCTGAAGTCAATTTGAGTGCATCTACGTCTCCTCCCCAATCTGCATCCGAGTATCCGACTAATCGTAAATCTTCCCCTCGATAAGCTAGAACATAGTCCATCGTTCTTTTTAAGTACCTTAATATCCTTTTGACTGCTTTCCAGTGCTCAAGCCTGGGATTCTATTGGAATCGGCTTACTAGCCTAATGACATAACTGATATCTGGTTGAGTACACAACATTGCATACATCTGACTCCCAATAGCACTAGAGTATGGTATTTTGATATTTTATCTTTTACTTCTTGAGTTTTGGGTCCCATGTTTTGACTAAGACTGATATTCCTTTCATAAGGATTATGTATAGGTTTACAATTATGCATATGGAATCGTTCCAATACCTTTTGTATGCAAGTCTTTTGAGATAAACCCAAAAGTCTCTTTGAAGGATCCCTTAGGATTTTGACTCCTAGTACACAACTAGCTTCACCCATGTCTTTCATCTCAAAATTTGATGCCAACCATGATTTTGTAGTTGTTATCAACTCCTTGTTATTCCCAGCTAATAAGATGGTCCTCATCCATCATCGTAAACCCATCCGTTAAGACAGCTTGATGAAATTTGAGATTCCATTGCCTAGATGCTTGTTTTAGGCCATAAATGGACCTTTTGAGCTTGTAAACTTCGCGCTCTTTGCCCTTGACCTCAAAACCAGTAGGCTTATCCATATAGATCTCCTCATCTAGTTCTCCATTTAGAAATGCTATTTTAACATCCATTTGGTACAAATTCAAATCCAAATGTGTGACACTAGCTAGGATGAGGCGAATCGAAGCAATCCTCACTACTGGAGAAAACATTTCTTCATAGTCGATTCCCTCCTTTTGATTGTAGCCCTTAGCCACTAATCTAGCCTTATATCAGTCTATGTTCCTATCAGCGTCATGCTTGATTTTGAGAACCCACTTATTTCTAATAGGTTTTCTATTCGGTGGAAGGTCAACCAAATCCCAGACATGATTGTGTTCCATCGACTACATTTCTTCTTTCATTGCATTCATCAATTCCCTAGAATTAGGACCTGAAAGAGCCTCTTTTATAGATTCTGGCTCTACCTCACCATCTAGAGGAGTTATCATGAATATTTCCCCTTCAATCTCAAATCGATGATGGGGAACATGTTCACGTGTAGTCCTACGAGGTTAAGATTTTTGACATGATCTTGCTTCTCTTGAGCATTTTCAGTTAAAGAATCGCTCCCATTGTTCCAAAGCGATTGAGATACGTTTTCGGTATCCTCGATTGGGAAACTGTTAGCACCTTCGTTGATGTTTGCAGTTTAATAAAATTGAAAATCTTTATCAACCTCTCCTAATTTAAGGAATTCATTTTCTATGAATGTGACATCATGTGACTCAATTTCTATCACCCTACCAGTTTCATCTTCTCCAACGAAGACATATCCCTTGGAAGTATCACTATATCTTATGAAGATACACTTCTTACCTCGAGCACCCAACTTTCCATATCTAGAAACAAGGGTATGAATGTAGGCAGCTGAACCCATGGCCGTAAATGCCCTAATTCGGGTTTTCGACCAATCCATAATTCATATGGGGTTGACTTGACAGATTTTGTTGGCACACGATTTAGTATGTAGGCCGTAGTTAACAATGCATCTCCCCAATATGAAATTTGTAGATTTGCTTGCGCCATCATAGATCTAACCATATCTAAAAGGGTTTTGTTCCTCCTTTCGGCAACACCATTTTGTTGCGGAGTATATGGAACAGTTAGTTGTCTAGCTATACCCTTTTCATCACACAATTCTTTGAATTCTTCCGATAGATATTCACCACCACGATCAGTCCTAAGAGTTTTGACTCTCTTATCTAACTGATTCTCAACCAACTTTAAATATTTTGTGAACCATTCCAATACTTCTGATTTATGGGAGATCAAGTAGATATGACCATATCGGGTATAATCATCTATAAAAGTGATGAAATATTAGGCACCGTGTCTGGCCTTCACATTCATTGGGCCATAGATGTTAGAATGAATCAATTGCAAAGGAAGACTGGCTCTTTTTGCCTTTCGAAATGGTTTTTGTGTTGCTTTTCCAGCTAAACATTTTTCACAAGTGGGCAAGTCACATTTTACTAATGAGCCTAAAAGGCTTTTTTTAGCTAGACGATTAAGTCTATCTTGCCCAATATGTCCTAATCTAGCATGCCATAACATACAATTATCAGGTACATTATTGGAACTAGTAATATAAGATGCAAAATCAACCTTAGTCTCATTATTAATAGTATCCAACACCATAAAACCACTAAGCAAATATCCAGAACCATAATAGACCTTACCAAAAATAACTTAACACAATTATTCTCAAATTCGACTCGAAATCCCAAATTAAGAAGAACTAAAACTGAAAGTAGATTTCGTCTAACTTCAGGGGCATATAGGACATCATGCAAATACAAAATACGACCTCCTTGCAGCTATAGCTTGCAAGTATCGATCTCAAGCACTTCAGCAAAAGCATGATTTCCCATGAAGATATTGTGACTCCCCTTGGGAACGCGACGATAATCTACAAAGGTCGACCTCTCCCTGGTTATGTGGTCTGTTGCTGCTGAGTCTACAATCCAAAGATGAACAGTTTCAACCAACATAAGACTACTACATACATTAATTTCAAGAGAGATTGAGTGGTCAGAAAATACCTTCGCTTCGGGACATTCACGAGCGAAGTGACCCTGCTTGTCACATTTAAAACAAGTCATTTTAGTTTTGTCCTTCTTTGCACTGCGCTTTCCACATTTGAAAGGCTTGTTCTTTGGAACCCAATGCATTGCTTTGCCCTTACCCTTTTTACCGCTAAAGCTCGAGGCTTTGCGTTTCAAAGTCTGAGCCATATTGGCCTCAGATTTTGGTTTATCAGGTAGGAGGTTATCTTCCTCTAATTCTACATGTCTAGAAACATCATCAAATGTTTTAATGCTTTTATTGTGGGTAAGGTTTACCCTCATGTGTTCCCATGAAGGTGGAAAGGATTGGATGATAGCTTGCAATTGTTGTTCATCTGACAACACGTGTCCAGCTTCCCCTAATTCGCTAATCATGTTAGCCATCATTGTTAGGTGCTGTCTCATTGAAGTATGAGGCCGCTTGACAAACCTATCAAAATTTAGGGTCAACTGGCGTAGTCTAGTGGTAGAAGTACCCCTAAATTGCAGCTTCACCGCATTCCACATAGTTTGAGCCGATTTGTGCTTCTTAAAATGAAGCATCAAGTCATTTCACATACTGCTCGACATTAGTATGCGAGCTATGCGATCTTTGAGCTTGAAAGCCTGATACAATTCCATGTCACGCCTATACTGAGCAGTGGTTCCATGTTCAGGTTCAGCCAACGGGTGTGTAATAGTTTCCAACGAATCTTGCTCTTCAAGCAAGTACTGGATCTTACGATACCATATATCATAATTCTTATCAGTCAGCTTTTCACCTTGATTCAGGTCAGTGACGATACTCTTTGTAACAGCCATCTAGTAAGAGATAATAATTCACATTGTTAGAGAAAGCCAAATAACAAGAGATCCACCGACTGAATTGATCTTCTTGTATAATAGGATCGCCTAGGTCTCGGATACGATACTAGACTGGATCCGAAATATCCACAGCACAAATACCTCAGTAATTCGTAAGGGTAAGCTTCCGTATCACCAAGATTAGAATATTCATAAGAAAAGAGAAAAATACTAAGAGTAGTCAATTTTTGGTGTGTTCTTGTCTATCTCTCTGCACCCCATATTTATAGTGGAGAGATTGAGAGTCCTACTAGAACTCTTAGAAGAGTTCTAGTTTATTTTGAACTGAGTCTCCAATATCTATATGAATTGGTGTAGTCTTTACAAGTCCTTATAGAAAAGGACTACCTTAATCCATACTTCTTATCTAGATAGAATTATTTCTCTTATCCATATATATTGTATATTGGGGCAATCTAAATTGTCGGTTCAAGCCCACATTGGGAGAACCATCCCAACATTCCAGCAAGCCTAAGTCACTCAAACAAGCTCTTTTTTCTCTCTCTAGAAATATCTTATTTTCAGCTTTTGGGGCTTGAGAATAATCGTCATTTTTCATAGAGAAAGAGATTTATTTATATTAAAACAAAGACTAGGGTTTAGAGGAATCATCCCTTAATTAGAATTAGTAATTCTAATAGAGTTAAAATTAGGCGAAGAGAAAACAATGGAAGGGAGAGGAGGCTGTCATGCAACCCCTTGTCCCCGCACTTGCACTGGGCCTTGGCCTAGCACGTCAGTCCTCCCTTACTTTTTCTCCTTGGGCCTACATGCACCCTGTTGGGCCAGCGAACACCCAGTCTGATTGCAAACTACGTGTCTATTAAATTCACCTGTCTTTATTTTATTAATAAATACTTGCTACGAGGAATTTGTATATCTTTACAAAATTAGTTTTATTCTTGGGCTTTCTTTGGTAAATCAAAACCCATAAAATTGAACTTATTGTAATACAAAACCTTTCCTTGAGATTGTGAGCATTGCCAACAATGAGCCTTGAGATTCTTGTCGATCTTCCTTTAATAGGATGCAAGACTAAAGCGGGGCTACTAAGGGGACTCCGCATGACATATTATTGGGATCATGTCCTAAAAATATACCATGTATGACAGTTCTGAGATTTATTGATAAATATTTAATATTGCATTATTTGTATTAGATATCTTTTCATTTATGTATGAATGTTCCATCAACGTCTAGGGATGTTATTTATCCTAATCTTGGATACTCAGATACACTTTATGTGTGAGTATAGATAGACACAAGATTCACTATTACATCCAAAATAAATTAGTCACAACCAGATTAACAAAGCTAGGCACTTTGTTGATATAGGTTGTAGTGCATGGACATCTCCAAATAGGGGAGTGGTTTGTCTTGACCACTCGAGAGGAGTCTCGGATTGATGCACTAGTGTATGTAAGGAAACATATACTGACAGACTTATATAGGAAGGAACAACCAGAAAGTACTATCAATGAGTTGTTCATCCTATAGCTGTGAGAGTACGATATCTCTTAAGCTTGAGTAGGTCAATACTTTCATACTTATAGCGTGTGCGTTTTGATTCATCAATGAGTGAGACACACACTATTGTCAATATACTCGATGGATTGGATGTATGCCACTAGGGTGTGGGAGCATACCTACAACATAGTCATTCATGTACTTTCGGGATACGGAAGTGTAAGCACCCACTTGAGAGGTTCAAATTAATCTACCCAGAAACTCTATAGAGTGATCCTTATGGATCAAGCGTTAGTATTTAGATTGATCGACGGGTCAATCTAATACGCTTAGTGGATAGATATAAGGGAACTGAGAGCTCAAGGGAAATATGGACTTTGGAGTGTTTGATAGTACACAAACTCTCACTCCAACTTATCGGGTGTTACATGGAGGATATATTCGTACACTTCTCACAGGCCAGGGATAGGTTTTTAATAAGGAAAAGCCTCGATGTAAGAATCATACATCTCTGGGAGTTCATCCATGGTTCAGGCGGTGTCAGACGAACATTGGATTGAAATATTATTCCTAGTCATAGGGCTTGGCGGTAAAGAATAATATTTCGGGAGCCTAGAAATGTATGTCCTACGGAGTCCCCTTGGTAGCCTCATTTCAGTCTCTCGTCCCATTAAAGGAAGATCGGCAAATTTCACCATATCACTACTGTCATTGGGATATTTACAAGAATAGAATTTGCGTAACAAATAGATATAATTTTATTGGGTTTGGGATTTCCAAAGATAACCCTAAGATGAAATTATTTTTGTTAAGATATACAAAATTCTTGTAAGTGTATTTATGATAAAATAATAAGTCTCGGAATTTTGATTTGGATTGTAAAATAAATATTTTACGTAATCGAAATTAACGTCAAGAATGGATTAAGGGTCAAAATAATATTTGGAAAATGACATATTAATACCACTTTCAAAATTGTTGGACATCTAGGTCCACTCCAAAAACTTTATCCCTCATAAGTCCATTTTTATTTTTTATAATATTTAAATCATTTAAATTTTATCTTATTCCTTTTTTGCCCTTTTTCAAAGAGAATTAGATCTAATATGGTTTTCTCTCTTGTTATATGTTACATCTCTCTTATCTCACTACATCTTCTCTCTCTATTGCATCTCTCTCTTATCACAATAACTTTCTCTCTCCTACTGAATCTCTCTCTCTACCTACTACATCTTTCTCTCTCTCATCTCTTTTTATGGCTATCGTTTTGGTCCAAATATGACTGGGCATTATGCGTCTTTATGAGGGGAGTCTAATGGTGATGGTGGTATCGTAAATTTTCATCTAAATCAGTCGGATTTGAAGTTTTTTTCCAAATTATAACACTGGCCGACCAATGTTACTATTTTGAAATAGTAACATTGACCAACGTTATTGTTTTAAAACAGTCATATCCAGTGGTCCTTTTGGGCCGTACTTGACTGGGCATTGTGCGTCTCAGTGAGGGGATTCTAATGGTAGTGGTGGGATGACGAATCGCTGCTAAAATCGATCGGATCTGAAGTTTTTTCCAAATAGTAACACTGGCCAAGCAATGTTACTGTTTTGAAATAGTAACATTGGTAACATTGGCCAACCAATGTTACTGTTTTGAAATAGTAACATTGACCAATGTTACTGTTTTAAAACGGATATATCCGGTGGCCGTTTTGGGTTGTACCTGGCTGGGCATTGTGTGCTTCAATGAGGGGAGTCCAACTGTGATGGTGGTATGGCGAACCACCACCGAAATCGATCGGATATAAAGGTTCTTTTCAAATAATAACACTGGCCGATCAATGTTACTGTTTTGAAACAGTAACATTGACCCACCAATGTTTTATGCATGTCAGGAGAATAGTGACTTGTTCAATCGAGTTGGAACATAGACCTTGTTTTGCTTCTTTTCTTCTTCTTTTTCCAGTGGGGGTGCAAGAAGTTGTCTTTCTCTCTAATAAGCAACAAGTTCCAATGATTTTGAAAGCTAACTAAAATTCAAGGGTTAGAGGCTTGCTATTGGCCTCAATTTGGTCATAATATGTGAACCTTGATTTTTATATTGTTAGTTAAGTTGCTTGTCATGGACGACAAGATCACTAACATCAATATTGTAGGCAGCTTAAGATTCCTATGCTCATAAAACTTTACGAGTATTAAAAAAAAAGTAGAAGATTTGTGTGAGTTTGAACATTTGACGACTTGTAAATTTTGAATATACACTGATTTGTCAAGCCTAGCAAGAAATTTTAGCTTAACTGATTTCATCTGCAGTGAATTGGTTTTCATGTAGTAGAGAAGGGTAGGTGTTGTTGGACGAAGAAGAATAGGGTAAGAAAATAATTAACATATTAATGGTACCTTAGAGGGATAAAGTTTTTTAGACTGGACTTAAGTGTCCAAAAGTTTCACAAGTGGTACCGACCTGAAATTTTTCCAATAATATTTGAGCCTTGAATTCTTGAAGTATTGGGCCTAGCATGCTTTGCATTGCAAAAACATGGACGGCCCAATAAGAAATAAAATAGGCGCCAATTATAAGTAGTTGACAAGGCCTCCTTTATTGATTTTCCTAATTCCCATTGGATTAGTAAAACTAAACCTAATAGGGACTCTTTTATTTTTATATAAATGCACATGTGCTCCACGATTTACCTAATTCTCATGCAGCACAATTGCGGCACTACCGTGTCCTATTAAATACAAAGAAAACAAAGTATTGAGTTCCCAAGTGACAGCCGTGTAGTTGATTTTTGGTTCACCACCAATCGGTGATTCTTTGCTTTGCTCGTTCGCAAGGAGATTAAGGGGAATACCAAGGAAACGCGTAGGCATTCCAAGTTGGTAGAGATCAAGTCGGTGGTTCGTGCGTTCAAGAAAAGAAGAAAGCTTAACACCTCGATTTTGAAGAGGTTGGTTAATCTCTAACTTTCTTGATGCCATGTTATGTGTGCTTGATCTTGTTTTAATAATTGTTAGGATATAAACCTAGAAGCATGCTAGGATTGTTTACAAAGATTAAAACTTGATCTTGTGTGTTCGATTAACATGTTAAAATAAGATTTGAGATCAAATAAATTTCTTAGAAGCATGTTAGGCAAAAACACGCTATGGCCGTGGGGCATGTTAGGGTTGTAGGGCATCATTCGTTAAATTTTGATTTATACCTATGCTAAGACGTTCCTAGTTAGCTTTCCCTGTATGTCTAAAATTGATTTTAGCAACTAACAAATGGTATCGGAGCAAACTTAGTATGTATTAAGTCAAGATTTAGACAAAGATTCATTAGAAAAATAATTGCACGCTAGATTGGTGCCTAGGGTGTGCGATTGATTTTGTGAATTTTTGGATGCCACTAACACTTGTTTTGCAGCCTTGAGATACTTTACTAAGCTGGTATTAATTTATTTAAATTTATTGTTTTGGGTTGTAACCCATAGGCTCGCGTTTAGAGTCTATGGGATATTTTTTGTAAAGCTGTTTTTTCAGATTTGTAGGTTCTTTGCTTTGTAAATTCATTAGAATCACTTGTAAGCCTTCCCCAAGGCATAGGATTTTTTGTACTTGTGCTTAGTGATGTTATGAATGGAAAAGCATGAAGAAATCACGAAGAAACACGGCTGAAAAATTACAGCAGCCAAGACAAGCTGCGTGCGCGATAGATTTTCCAGCTTTGTGCTTGGAGTGTTCCTAAGGGGTATTTCGGTTTGTAACTCAATTTTTTTGGCTAACCAAAATATTTTATGGACTAGGGACACCCCTGGACAGCCTCTGGAAGTCGTAAACGCAGGTTTGTGATGGAGTTCGACGCAAAGAAAAATCCCTGAAAGTGATGCAGACTCACGGCCCACGGCTAGGGTTTCTCCCTCATCTTCGAGTCACGATTGGAGATGGATATCTGCATGTTGGACATCATGAACACCAGCTTAGATACAGTATCATATGTGTTTATTATGTTTGTTTATTTTACTTTATTTAATTATGCTTTTACTTAGGTGAATGGATGTATCATTAAATTGGCATACAGACAAGCCGTGGCACCGGGCTTATTAGGAATCACTTTTTGACATCTAATAAGCTATATGTAATTACGTGATTAGATGAACTTTCGTGGCATGATTTAATAGATTAAAGATTTAGGTTAATCACCTAATTAACTATTGGGAATAATTATGAGTTTAATCACGTGGAATTAAATAATTGGTTACGATTAAAGGTTGATTCGAGCCACTAGGATCTAAGGTAATCTTCAACCAGAAAAACCTTAATAAAAAATTATTGAGTGGGAGAGGGTTATATCTAATGATATGACCCGCGGCTTCCCAAAGGTTAATCCTCACTAGGATATATAAACTTACTCGTGTTGCATGCGCAACCCCCCTCTGGGATGGAGTTTATATGCCAGGTCTAGTGGGAGGATTTCAAGTGGAAATTTCAACTCTTATTTGTAGATGGGTACTTACTCGTGTTGCATGCGCAAGCCCCCTCTGGGATGGAGTATCCATTAGATGCAACAGTAAAATTGAAAGCTGATAACTTAGGACACGCTTGTATGAAAGCTTACTCTGGGATGGAGTTTTCACATGAGCAAGTTCCAGTGGGTTAAACCTTGGTTTACACTAAACCTACAAAGGAGCCAAATAAATAGCGATCAAGACATTCAAGAGGCCCTTTATGCTTGAATTTATTTGACTGAGTTAGACTTGGGTCAACTAGGCAAGCAATTGTTGTTGGTTGATACGCCATTACATTTAATTTACTTAGTAAATGTTTGGGTTTTTATTACTTAGTAGATATGTAAAAATATTAAATAATTGGAGCATTCATCTAATGCATTTTAAATGTTTTAAATTTCAAATGTCGTTTTCTCCACTTATTTCCATATTGAATGAAAACAAACTATCTGGACCGAATTATGTTGAATGAAAACGAAACTTAGACATAGTGCTCATCTCAGGTGGGTACAAGTATGTTTTGATCGAGGATTGTCCTGAGTTGGGCCCTGACCCAATAGATGAGGACAGATTGGCTCGGCAAAAATGGATCAATGCCAATGACATGGCCAAGTGCTATATCTTAGCGTCTTTATCGCCAGTCTTGCAGAAACAACATGAGAGCATGTAGACAGCTAGAGACATGATCTTCAGTCTGCAGGAAATGTTCCAACAAACCACTCGCCTTGCAAGGCAACAAGCGATAAAGAAGTTGATGAACGCCAAGCAGGTCGAGGGTACTTCCGTGAGAGAGCATATGCTCAAGGTCATGGAGTACATCTATGAAGCCTTGGATCTTGGTGCTGAAATCGATGGACAAACGCATGTGGATATGGTCTTGGAGACTCTGTCAAGCTCATTCTCCCAGTTCAAGTTGAACTTCAACATGAACAAGATGGAGATGTCTCTTCCAATACTTATGAAGGAACTTCAATCCACTGAGCAGATAGGGGAAAGGAGAAGCAAGTCCATTTTGTTAAGGTTTCTAATTCTGGGCCCAAAAAGCCTAAGAATAAGAAGAAGCAAGCCACTGCTGCCAAAGGCCCAAAGAAAAAGAAAAAGGGCAAGCTTGTGAAGGGGAAAGGCAAATGCTTTCATTGCAACCAAAAAGGGCACTGGAAAAGTGATTGCCTAAAGCTTTTAGCAAAGAAGTAGATTGGGGGTAATATTCTATTTATTGAGACTTGTTTAGTGGTTGATTCTACTGTATCCTGGATTGTAGACTCTAGCACCACTAATCATGTTTGCAATTCATTGCAGGGGTTTCAGGAAACTTAATAACGGAGAAATCACTTTGAGGACTGCTTCAGGAGTCATAGTAGAAGCTACTAAGTAGGAATAGTTAATTTATATTTTGGATGGAATAAGATTTTAACATTGAACGATTGCCTTTATGTTTCGGATATTAGACGAAATTTAATTTTAGTTTCAAGTTTAATGTCAAAAGGGTATCATTTATCTTTCCTTTCTAATGTCAACATCCAATATATTATGTTAGCCGAAGCTTGTTAGATGTTGAAACAAGATATCTCTTAATGGAAAAGCTTGTTCTAGCGCTTATCACTGCAGCATGAAAGCTTCGTCCGTATTTTCAAAGTCATCCTATAACAGTGGTGACGAGTTTCCTAATCAAAACAATCCTCCACAAGCCAGAATTGAGAGAACATGATATCACATATCAATCTCGAACAGTGATCAAGGCCCAAGTTCTGGCAGATTTCATTGCTGAATTTAGCCCAGGGATGATTGATGATGCTCAAAAAGAATTGCAGCAAAACAACAGAGACGATGATGCAATTTGGCAATTATTTGTTGATGGTTTGAGTAATGTAAAGGGAAACGGTTTAGGTATCATCTTAATTTCTCCACAAAAAGATCAATTCCCTCAAGCTGTACATTACGGATTTCATGCTACCAACAACGAAGCAGAATATGAAGCTCTGATTGAAGGACTAAAACTAGCACAAGAATTAAAAGTTCAACGTGTACACGTGGCTTCATATTCCCAATTGATTGTTAATCAATTGAATGGAGAATATCAAGCAAAAGATGTGAGAATGAACGCTTATCTGGAGTTAGTACAACAGTTGACACTTGAATTCATGGAATTCCAAATTAATCAGGTTCCACGAGAAGAGAACTAGTAAGCAGATGCGTTGGGAAATTTAGGGTCATCAATTCCAGCGCAAACAACTCAGAACATCCCATTGATTTATTTGGAATCACCGGCAATAAACAAAGACACCATGGTGGAGCAATCATTCGCTATTACCAAAAACGATGATGAATGGAGAATACCATTCATACAATATTTGCAGGATGATGTGTTACTTCCAAATAGAAATGAAGCCAGAGCACTACAATGAAAAGCATCTCGTTACACAATAGTTAATGAAATTCTTTACAAAAGATCATATCAGGGAATTTTGCTATGATGTTTATCTCAAGACGAAGCACAATATGACTTAGCAGAACTGCATGAAGGTGTCTGTGGAAATTATTCGGGTGGACAAAGTGTGGCCAATAAAGTCATGCAAACTGGTTATTATTGGCCCATGCTTCGTGGAGACGCAGCTATGTATGTGGCAAAATGTGATAAATGTCAAAGATTCTCACAAGTCCCACATCAACCACCAACGGAGTTGGTCGCCATTTCATCAGCATGGCCTTTCATGAGATGGGGAATGGATAGGCAGAGAGTTTTCTTATTGATCCTGATAGATTATTTCACAAAATGGGTAGAAGCTGAAGCATATAAACAAGTCCGGGACAAAGAGGTTAAAAGCTTCATCTGGAGAAACATCATTTGTAGATTTGGAGTTCCTTATGAAATCATTTGTGATAATGGATCTCAGTTCATAAGCCATAAACTCCAAGACTTCTGTAACACGTGGAAGATAAAACTCTGCTTTGCATCACCAAGACATCCACAATCGAACGGGCAAGCAGAAGCTACTAACAAGACGATAGTCAACACCCTGAAGAAGAGATTAGAAAATGCAAAGGGAGCCTTGGCAGACGAACTACCAGGGGTTCTGTGGTCATATCGAACAACAGTCAGAACTTTAACAGGTGAAACTTCATTCTCATTAACTTATGGAACCGAAGCAATTCTACCAGATGAAGTTGGTCTCCCAATTGCCCGATTTGAATGGAAGCAAGATGAGGAGAATAACGTCATCCTAACAGAAGAATTAGATATGCTTGAAGGACGATGAAACATCTCATCTGTTAAAACAGTAGCTTATAAGCATCGGATCGCGAATTATTACAACAAAACAGTAAACTCAAGATTTTTCAATATTGGTGACTGGGTTCTAGGCAAAGTTTTTCAAAACACACAGCAGTTGAATTCCAGAAAACTGGGGACCACATGGGAAGGACCATACAGAATCACAGATGTCATCGACAATGGTGCTTACAGTTTGTAAACTAAAGAATGGAAGATACTTAACAATAGCTGGAATGCAAAACATGTTAGGTTATATCTTTCCTAACCAAAAAAAAATGTGTTTATTATAGGGACCTGGATAATGAATCACTGAAATGTATATATTTTCTCAATCGAGTTAAATAGATACATATATATGCTTTAGCATATATATGTGCCTGACAGACCGCATTAAATCATTACCATCACTCTATACTTTATTTTTGCAAAATCTGTAGGCCCATTGGATAAAACATCAAAAATTCGGACGAAGGTCAAGGTAACGAAGCTTGATATGCGTTGATCTCCTAAAAGGTCCTATACACTTGACTTTTTATTAAATCATAGCCTTATTTTAAGATTTTTATTTGCATCATAGTTGAAGTCATAAGCAAATAGTTAAAGTCATAAGCCTTATTTGATAAGAAACATAGAAAAGTTGTGATATTGCATTTAGGGTTACGAAGGTTAAAAGAGAAAATACAAGATTGCAAAACTATATAAGTCTAAGCATCATCTTCGACTTCAAAGGCAAAAGTTTGTATTGCATCGATAACCTTGAATTCTTCATATTCTTTGATCATTCAATCAACTTCTTCCTCGTTTAAGGTACCTGCCTTGTATTGCATCATCACTTCTCCCAAAGCCTTAATTCTTTCTTTACAAGCAAAAGAGCACATTCTCCTTTGTAGAAATCGACATCTTCTTTTGCTTCTGTCAATTCATCAGATAGCTTATTCGTTTTCTCAATAGAAGCGCTTAGCTCAATTTCATAATTTTTCAATTTAGAATCGACTTCTTGGAGCTCCTTCAACTTGATTTCACTATCTTGGAATTTGATTTTGAAAGCCAAGAACTCCTCTTCCATAGTTTTATGCTGCTGTATTATATTGGACAGCTGTCTACCTTGATCTCTGAAATTAGTCTTCAAAGCAATATGCCTTGTGTCCAATTCATTAAAATTATCTTCTGCTTTCTTCAAAGCTTCAGCAGCAGCATTCTTCACTTTCTCTAGTTGAGCTTCGGCCTCCATCCTTAATTTCTTTTCTTGCTCTTCAGCCTTTGAAGCCTTTTCAACACCAACCTGTACAAGGTTGCTTGAAAGACGTAGACTTTGGACTTCTTTCCTTAAATTTTCAATTTCTTTGTCAATGTATAGTTGAACTGGCAAAGCCTGAAAGAGAAAAACGAAGATTAATTTTAAATTAACATTGAAATAAAAATAATAATTAGGTTTCGAGAATACCTGGAAAGAATGGGAAATGCTATACAGAGAAGCATCCTCGAGATCCAACTTAGGAGGAGTAAAACCAAGAGGATAAGCTAGTTTACGTAAATCAAGAAACAATTCTACAGGCTTTGAATAAAGGGAGATGTTAGGGATTGACATTTTAAAGCTTCTCGCTGGAAGATCAGACGGAGGACCAACACTAAATAGCCTTAACTCATTTTCAATCAAAGCTCTCAGAGGTGAAACTGGATGAATAGGATCTTTTCCTTCCCTCCTTATAGTTTCCTCTCTCACCTCAACATCAACAATTTGAATGATGTCATCAGCTTCCTTGCTCAATCTGGTACCTTCACCTACCAAAGAAGGAGATGATAACCTAGGTTTCTTCTTCCTTATAAGCATTGAATCATCGTCCACATTACTCTAAGGAATTTTAGGAGTCTCGCTAACTTTAGCAATTGTTCTCAATTCACTGTGAAGTCTTGAGCTAGACTCATGCTTCTTCTTTATCCTCTTCTCTTTAGAGCTTCTTTGGCTTTTCATCTTCTCAACAATTTCCTTAAGAGTCAAAGGAACGATACTTCTCGAAGCCATATGAGGTTCTGTCAAAAACCAAAAAGAAATTGTTAGAAGTAAGAAACAAACCCAAAAACATGCACATTCCATCAACTTACTTCCAAAAAGATACTTTGATGAAACAAGTTTCCAATCTCTTTCAGAACGAGGACTCGTCTTCAAAAACAATTGACAATTCCTCTGAGCTTCCTTAGTAGTGGTCATCTTAGGAGATTTTCCTACAAATAAAAAGAAAAACAGTTATTCATAATAAAGATTAAAGAAAGATAAAGAAAATATAATAAATTATACCTTGAAGTCTCCAAGAACTAGGGATAACATCATCATCCTCCAGAAGAGTTTCCTTCCTTACCAAGAAATACCTCTTCTGCCAATTATGATCACTGGATGTAGTTCCGGCAATCAAATTTTCCTTATCTTTCTTTGATAATATATATCTACCTACATCCTTTTTATTTTCTTGCCAAGAATAAGCAGCAAGAAATTCGTGAAGACCAAAAGTAAGATTGATTTTATACTCAAAGTTTCTAAAGAAAGCAAAATACGCCAAGAATTAGGCATAAGTTGACAGGGAGCAACTCCAAAAATCTCAACACATATTTGACTAAAGGTCCTAAAGGAAATTTTAGTCCACACCTCAATGCTAAAACGTATACAACAGTCCACCCTGGAAATTCATAAGAAGCTGATTCACCAGGGGTAGGAAGTCGCAACTTTATTTCTGGAGGAATTTCAAATTCAAACCTAAAGCTATCTAAATCCTCTTCTGTTAGAACAGAAGCAGGACTTTGTCCACTGTTATATCTTCCGTAAAGACTTTTGAATTTTACCCTTTGAGGGAGTATTTGGTAAAAAACCTACTATGGAAGGACTAACCATTTTCTTACTCGATCCTCCTTCAAATTCAGAAAGAGACGAAACCCCAAGATTATTAGTTTGTTCTCCTAGCTCTCTTTCAGACAGATCACCTTCAGGAAACTCATCTTGAGTATCCGGAATAGCATGACTTTCACTCGGAATGATCGCAGGACCAAAAATAGATTCATCCCTTTCATTCTCTCTTTCAAACCTATCAATAAATTCTTCAGAGGAACCAGACCAAATCATGATTGAAAACTCGAAAAAGAAGAAGTCAAGAAACGTACCGAAACTCGAATCATGTTCTTGAAGTTTAAGATAGTGGGTGGTTACAGTAAATCCATTAAAACCCTGAAGGACTAAATGGTAAATTCAAATTTCAAAAGTTAAAACTCCTCCGAAACAGTTCTTCCCAAACTAATCAGAACCGTTCGATCAAAAGTAACTTCTCGATAAATGGCGAAAATGGCGGCGTTACTTTATCACGTCTCCTTAAAGACTAGTTAGAATCGAAACACAATCCAACTTTTAAAGTTGTGCTCTTTTCCTTATAAATATACTGAGTGAGAACCAAAGAATCATCACTACCAAAACAAAAAACTACTACAGTCATGAGTTCTTCCCAGCTTCCCATTAGGCTTGAATACCGAAAAATAATGTCTAAACCACCAGTCAATTCAGAAGAAGGACCGTCTCAACCTTCCGATGAATATGATCCTCATCAACATGTTTCCGATCTACAAGATCTAGTGATACGCTTGGATCGAGACCTCCAAGAAGCTGAAAGAAGGATAATGGAACTCACCAGAGCCTACAAAGTGGCAGGTAGTTCACTTTATCGGCTTCGAGATATGTCAGAGTACGCTGCCATGGAGGAAAACCCTCAAAAGCTACGATAAGCTCTGCAAAACATCAATCTTTTGATGAAAAATAATTTAGTTAGAATGTATCACGCTTTGTGTCCAAGGTCTTAAAAGTTTGAATAGTTTGTGTATCAACTTTTTATAAATCTTATTCCGAAATGTTTATTAAAATCTCTACCAAAGATAAAGTTCTTAGACGAAACAAAAATTTCTTCATTAGAAGACGAAGCTCCGTTATAGGAAGACGAAGCTTCACAAAATTCCAAAAATAACTCAACTATAACCAAATAAATTAGCATTTAATCCTCGAGCAACCAAAAGGTATTATAACTCTTCGAGAAGAAAACGTGAATTAACTTCACAACCGTCTATCTTGCCACTATCTATCACAACTTCCAAAAAGGTAACTTCCCTCGTATACCACCTGTATAAATATACGAAGAAAAGAACCAAGAGAAAACAATATTTTCTTTGGAAAGTGTTAAAGAATGAACACCTCCAGTTCTCCACCAGCAAAAAGATCCAAAATCGATGAAGGTTCCACTTCTAAGGAAAACGAAGAAGGAAGCGATCCCATGTTCAACTTTTCTCCTATAAGAGGAGAAATATGCGAAGAAGATCACCAAAAGACCATCGAGTCATTAAAAAGAAGCTTTGATAGAAACCAAAAGAAGACTTATGAAGACAACTGATAAAGTTCAAGACTATAGAAGACAACTTATGGTCTCAAAATATTCTATACAAGGCATTCGATACATGTAATGGGGAAAGCAAGCAAGTAGTCATGATCTAAATAAATTGCACGAAGCTATCACCGAGATCACAGTACAGCTTGGGATAGATTGTGTTCTTTATACCATAGATTAAAATTCCAATATGTCTTCCCTTCAATTTTCTTTTAGTAATTCCAAAAAAGATTTCCATGAAATCTCGTTTTATTTTTTTAGTTTCTTTAACTGAAAGGAAACAATTTACCACGAATATAAAAGGCAGGATATTTTAATCATTTATTTCAAATTCAATTCCAAAATACAAAGAGACTAAAAATGGTGCAACCGTTTAGCTTCCTCATGTTCTTCGAAAATAACTACCCATTTCTCAGAATGTGACTCCTTCATCTTTAAATACGCGATAGGAAGAAAAGAAAAGACATTCTTTCTTCCCTTCAAAAATCTCTCATCTTCTTAGCAAAATGAGTTCTTCTGATTCAACTCCTGTGAAAAGAACGCTAGATGAGAAATAAAATTTCGTTCCTTCAAAGAAAGCAAGGATTGAAGATCCATCATCTTCAAAGAAGGCAAAGATCAAAGAGGAGGGTTCCACATCTCGAAACAACGATGAACCAGATGATTCTATCGTTGAAATATTTGTGGTATCTGAAGAATTATATGAAGAAAATCCCCAAAACTCCATCGAAGGCCTAAAAGGACTTTTGAAGGAAGCTGAAAGGAATCTTCAGAATGAATACGAACGAAATTAGTCCTATACAGACATACTGCGATCAGCCAGAGATGCATTGATCAGGATCCGCGACAACGCTTGGGGTCATTCTCAAAACCAAAATGTCTATCGATTACAAAAATCCCTTCCAGACCTCACAACCCATGTTGGAACTGCAATGAATGTCATAAACGAGGTCATACGTACATGGACTCGTTAGAATTTACATCATTGCATATTTATTTCCATAAATGAAGTATTTATGTTTTATCTTAAAAGAAGCATTTTTACTGTTACTTTCATTGTTCTGAAAGTGCGATTGCAGAGGAACTTCAACAGTTGAAGATACAAAATCACAAACAGAAGTGAAGAGACAAAGAACTCTTAAGAAGATGCAGCCCCAAACAAAATATTTTTAAGATTAAATCAAACTTAAAAATAGGGGGCAAATTGTAGGGGTCAAGTTCAACCTCAGTAAATTACATGGGTCTTGTTCAACCCAACCAATTACTTAGGTCCTGTTCAATCCAATCTATTTACATACAAATGGGCCAGGCCAAGCATAAAGCCCACAGAGGGTAGGTCCACAAAGCCCAACAATAATCAGACCAAAACATACAGTCCAAAAAGGATTTGGTCTAAAAAGGCAATACAAAGTCGATACAACACAAGCAGCCGATACACAAAGGCTAAAACAATAACCATGGGACGAAGCCGAAGATAAGGTAGTTCCATATCAAATGGTTATAGCTGAAACTATTGTAAACCTCTCCAACTGCAATGAACTTCTCCAAACTGCTCCAACTGCGCCAACTGTAAGTAACTGTTCAAAATAAATATAAAAGGAGTTCATCATGCTATGAAGGGGGGATTCCGATTTGAGACTGACTCTGTAATCTGACGAGATAATAAAAATATCATATCATTCTACACCGTGGACCTAGGCTCAACGTCGAACCACGTAAAATCTCTTTGTCTTGTCTTATATTTACCCAATCACTTTCAAACAATTTGATTGTCGATAATTACATCAACATCCACTAATAATTTAAATTTTGTGAAAATTGAGAATACGTTTGATTTTTTTGTCAATGAAAATAGACAAGAAAAATTATTATAGGAATCAATAAAAGTTACATAATATTTGAATCCACTTAACGAAATAATTGGAGATGTCCTTCCATCAGAATAAATGAGTTCTAATTGCCTAGATGAACTACTTGTAGAATCAGAGAATGGCAAACTGTTGCACTTTCCAAGTTGACACGGCTCGCACAACATGCAAAGATGACTAGAATCAAAAATAGGAAATTTATGACTCTTAAAGAGATAGTGAAGGATTTGGGGTGATGGATGCCCAAGATGTGAGTGCCAGATAGAAGAATTTGTTCTAACACTAAGAAGACCACTGACGCCCCTGATTTTATTCCTAGAAAGCTGCTGAAAATTCAAAAAATATGGGCCATTCTCACTTTGACCTTGGAGTAGCATTGTTCCCGTCTTAATATCCTTCGCAACATAACAATGACCAGTGAGTATTCTGTCATTTGTCCCAACAATCATATAACTCGTCCACTAGGGCCCCCTAAGGGTTTAAAAGCTTGTGTCACATGATAAGTGCCACCGTAATTCTTGTGAAAGTGAGTTAATTTTTGTATTTTATTTTTTCTCTTTTCCATTTTACTCGAGATCGAGGAAAAAAATAAGTGTGAGATATTTGATATGCACATTATTTTACACATTTTTGCTTCTATTTTTTGGTTTAAATTGATGTTTGTTTATCAAAATACTATCGGATTCCGCATAAATTCTTCTTTTGTGCTTTTCAGCTCCTTATTGCATTTTATCAAAGTTTTCAAGCGAAATTGGAAAGTTGTTGTTCTGAGCTGAACTTGCGCTCGATGTACATTCAATAGAGGCTCGAGTATCCTGACAAATAAGAAATCCGAGAATTATAAGTTTGACTTCTTTTAGGAGTTTTCTTTGACGTTTATGTGTTTTATTATTCTAGAAAAACTGTGGCAGGTTGAGGTTACTTTAAAATTAATATAAATACCTCCTCACAAGTCACACGAGAGGACTGAATTTCGAAGAGACGCCACAAGAGTTGTGAAGACGAAGAAGCATGTGAACAAGTTCTTATGATTGATGTCAATTGAGTTTATTATTTGGATTTGAGTTTATCTATGTTCTTAATGCTTTTGAATGCTTGATCACTAGCTATTCATTTGATCTATTGATTATGATGAGATCGAGAGGTGATTTATGATGTTTGCTTCATGTGATAAGTATCATAATTGAATGCAATTCGAGAGGTGCTATGGGATTTGTGTGATTTTTTCTAGAAGTTTCATAGAACTTAAAGTTCTTGCAATGGATTAAATCTATATAGAGATATCATAGGTTGTCTTGTGTGGATAATTCTTATACAACTCAAAAGAGAGTATCAGATATGATGGGAAATACAACTTTTGGTAACTAAAATATCTGACCAGGTTTATAAACTCAGTCACTCATTTTTCAAATGTTTCAATTTGAGTATCCAAATTTCTAAATTGTTTCAAACAAGTTATACGGGCAGTTTTTAGCTATTTCGGGGAACTAAATTACCTACATGACATAAAAAATAAAAAAGAGCTTACCTGACATTAAAAATTAAAATAAACATACAATAAAATACCTTTACTCTCCCAACTTCTCATCTCTCTCCAAAAAAACCCACGAACCCTAACCAATTTTTGATATCGTAACTTAACAATTGACCTCACATGATGCTCGAAATCCCTAAGTCTCTCGAACCCGTGCTCTCCAATGCTCAAAATCATTGACTACAACCATCGCGAATACTAGTTTGAGAACGTGACCCACCCATCTCCATGAGTGGTCAAAAACCAATGAATGAGGAGGAAGGTGGGGTAACAATATTGTTGTCCGTTGTCTGTAATTATAAAGGTGATTTTTTTTTCCCCTTTTACATGCTTTCTTTTTTTCTTTTTTCAATTCTTACAATACATTGAATTGATTTAATGGAAAAGACGCGTCTTGGCCGGATCGGCCTCTACTTCCCTTCATAGCATCACGACTTCGTGACCTCTTTTCGACGTATGTAGTGATCAGCAATACCGTGTGGTGGTCGGGATTAGCTCAGGGTAGCCTGATGGTCATTTCTTGGTGGTTAGCGACATGAACAAGTGGGCGAAATAGCACAAGTTTAGCTCAGGGTAGTCAAATCAATTGAATTTGATTTTTGTCTATCATGTCACAAGTTTGACTAACCGAAATAACTTAAGACTGCCCGTGTGACGTGTTTGAAACAATTTAGAAATTTAATTCAGTGACCAAAAGCTACCTTTCCCCGAGAATTTCAATTATCAAATTTGGTAATAAACCTTAATTAACATGGTGATAACGAATTTGGATTCTATAATTGGTTGGATGCCTTAACTCTTCAATTGATTGGATACTTTTGCGTTACTTATTTTTTACTAGTTGCCTTTTATTTTACATAAAACTCAAATCAATTCGATTCGTTCACGTAGAATTAAAATTATTATAATTTTGAATATTAGTGAATACTTAATCCCCATAAATTCGACCATTTTCTCCCACTTTATTGCTTATGTGATTTCGTACACTTACGAAAATCAACATCAATTGACCACCAACTAAGTTTTCAATTGAGAAGTTTGATGCAAACTCTTATAGATACCATATGGGTTTGGGACCACCTTCTAGTGATTAGGAATTAGGAACTAGGAACACCTAGGATAGATACCATACTCATGGGGTTTACATGGCTCAGTAATGAATTCTTGAACTTAAGGATATCTTACTTGTTTATATTTGTCTAGATGCCATAGCCAAATTGCATGTTAAGATAAACGAATTAGCATAGATACCATAACTAATTTATGCATTAGTGGATTCGCCAACAATATCAATTGAGTGGATTAAAGGTGAGGTAAAATACAACTAGAGGGTATTGTTAAGATGAATTCATTGCCCTAGTTTTTTTTTTTAAATTAGCTTTTACAATCCTAATCATCATCGTTCGGTGTATCTTTCTTACTTCGTTGCTCTAATTTCATTGCTTGCTCATCTGGAATGAAACACTTCTGAAGAATTATTCTACTCGCTAAGTTGGTACATTAGTTAATCGTATTGTTTGCCCAATTCATGTGGTTCGACCTCGTAATTGCATAATTCTATTCTACTAAGGTCTTGTTTTGCTTATTTAAGTGACTAAAAATCGCTATCAAGTATGGAACGTCGAATCCAACGGATCAAAAGGCGGCAATGGTTCCTTTTGAATAGGGGCAGGCACCATAAAAATCATTAAAAGGAAGAACGCAAAGCAAATAAAGGGCTATCTCGGCAACGTCCATGCAGCTCAAGGTTCGGCCTGGTCAAATCCAAGACAAACCGAGGGACAATTGTAGAGAGATTAGACCACACAGCACAAAGTCTTCCTGAGGGTCAATGGGGTATGGATGCGTGGCATATGAAGAATGGGTAGTTAAATAGGATTAGTTATAGCAATCCCATGATCAACGTAGGGGATTGGCCAGAACGACCGATCTAGAATGATCAAATCTACGAGCAGTTATTGCGGGATTATCAATCCCTTTAATCACGGAGACGACCAAAATACAGACACGAAAGCACACTATATATAAGTCAAGAGGTAACACAAGGTATGAAATGAATCTCTGATCAATAAAATACTCAACAATTGAGAAAAGAGACTAACTTGAGCATTAGAGTGTTCATGGTCAGCCACGGTGGCTGTTGGACCTGAGTTTTTCTTATTTCAGGTTGTCTACTTTTGATTGGAGGTAGGAGCATTTAGGCCAACATTGAATACAGGCTCAAGAAGGTAAAAATTTCACCCCACAGGAGCGATGGTTTATCCCTCCATAAAGAAATGGACATATAAGCATGAATTAGTCCATTCATTACAATTAATCATATTATTAGTTTCAAAACTTCTTTTCCTAGTTGATTTGAATACCCATGCAAATAGAAAAACAAAAAATAAATTTTGTAATTCTATCATAAATTTGAAGCATGAATGCTCTTGTTTTTGTTGTCTTATACTTGTATAAATGTTGTATATTTTTCCATCATACACTTTTACACAGCATAAATATAATTTGTAAGAAATCAAAATCTTGTTTCTTAAAAAAAAATGCACAATCTTGTCGATAATTAAATATGTATGTAATAATAATGACATTAGTTACTTTTTTTAAAACATGGAATTAGTTGTCTACCTAAATGATAACATAAACATATATGTTTATGAATTTTAAGAATTGTAGGACATTCTTTTATCACAACAGAGTGATTAAGTAAGATCAAAATGGATACAGAAGAGATTATTGGAGCATGACATAATATTAACACTTACGGAAAAAAAATAGGATCAAAGTGAATACCAAACAGTAAAAATTGAAGTTGAATAGGAGTTAAATAATGGTATGCATTCAGGATTTATTAAGTTCGATTCTCCTTAGAAACAATATTATTGTAGTCACACATTAAGTTTTACCCTAACTTACTCTGTTATCAAGTAAAAAACTTCCTTCCTTGCGACCATACAGGCCCAAATTTAGGTCCATCTCAAATCTCCAATGAACAAAAATGTGTAGTTTCGTTCTTGATTATAGATTTTTTTAAAGATTTTCTTCCCTTTTTTTCTAATTCCATCTAGCTTATGTCATCATTATATTTCAAAAGATGGTAATTCTTTTTCCTTTTTGAAATCCCCATTGAGCCAAAAGCCACCAGGATGACATGAGGTAAACATGGACAGCCTCTGCTAGCACATTTCAATATCTAAGATAACAACAATTAATTATTGATAGAAGAGATCTCATCCACACATGCACCATTATATCTCTCTCGTGTTTTTCAAACCTTTTGTCACTTCCTTGACCCTCTCTGCCCATCAAGGCCCCACTTTCATACCCCTCCCCCATTATATGCCATCTCCAGTACTCTCTCTACCTCTGACAGTCAAACCACCAATATCTTTCAAATCTCACATTGAAAAGAAGAATCAAGAATGAATGCTTATTCAAGAATGAGAAGTGTCAGGGCAAGTAAATCAAGATCCATGGATTTTTCATCTTCAGATCTTGCTGCATCTCTACCTCCTGAAGAATCATCAAATCCCACCACAATCCATGCAAATAATGGTCAGATCAAGAACCCACCACAGGATCAAGAAGGTGTGGTGATGAAAGTGAACAGGGCATTCTCTATGAGAAGATCATCATCAGTTTCAGAGAGGTACTGCAGGATCCATGATCAGCCTCTGGATTCAGCATCTCCCTTTAATACTGCGATTGACGAGTATGATGATGATGGAACACTGGAGAGAACTCGATCTGTGAAGCGGAATAAGAAGAGTAGCAGCAGAGGCAAGATTCTTAAAGCCTGTAAGAAACTCTTAGGACTGTGATAAGAACTGCTTCCAGCTGTTTGAATCCCTCTCTTTTTCTTTTTCTTTTCTTTTTTTAAATTCTGTTTTTGTTTAAATATCATTTAATCTCACTTTCGGTTTTTATTTTCAATAATAAAGGTTTTATAGTGACTTAATAAAGGCAGAATTCCTTTTTCTGGTCTGCAATGTGGAGATGATATTATAAGAAATGCTTGTCAATGTTCACTTTTAATGACTACAAGTGTGATGCAAGTGAGTCGGTTAAACGGCAATCAAACGTGACTTCGAGTCTTGCCCCCCCTCCCCGAATTCTGTCTTAAAAAAAAAGACTACAAGTGTGGTTAATTGTTTGAGCCAAAGTTCATATGAAGATTCTATGAAAGACACTCATGGATCCAGCAATATTAAATCCAATTATTGGTTTTTTTTCCTTAATAATATGTTATTGGGCAATGAATTACTAAATGCATACTTTTCTTCTTTTCCTGTTTTTTTAAATAATCTTCTTCTTCTTCTTGGTTTTCTAGATTACACCTCGAAATACAAAAATTATATTTTTTGTGGGTATGAAAATTTATTCACACGCACACAGTGAATCGACATCCTTAATTTGACTTAAGAAGACCTTCCACTAAAATATGTTTCACTAAAATCCAAAATGAATTAATAAATGGATATACAATGTATCTAGAATCATGGATCCTTTTGTAAATTGTTACCATTCATAGGCTCCTACTACCTTTGAATCGTGGACCTATTTGTAAGTAGTTACCATTCTTAGACTTCTACTACGCTGTATACATTTGACTACACTAATTTGAGTATACTACGCAAAATTTTCGAAACCTTATATCTTATATGGTATGGGAAGAAGAACCCATCTCTAACGAGTTTTGGATCCAAAAATCTTCCATGGCCGACAACCAAGGTTCCACCTCACCTATTGTCACCTCCATCACCTCAGACAAAGCCATGCTTCCTCTGTATGTCCTCACCACAAACTCTCAAATAACTGACCAGCTCACCCCATCAAACTATTCCTTATGGTATGCTTAGTTTATCAACACTGGATCATATTAGTTATCATATTGTCCACATTATTAAAATAATATTTGTTTCTCATTCCTTTATTATTCTATTAAAATATATTAATTTCTTTTAATTCTTTTTACATCTCAAATCTCGATTTCTTTATAGGAGATCACAGTTGGCTACAAACACGATCACGATTCACGAGTTCCGATTAGCTTAGCTGGCTTGTGTCTATGAGAGATCTTGCCGTCGCCGTTGCTACATACACGATCATGAGCTCTCTGGCTAAAGAACACGAGTTCCGATTAGCTTAGCTTGGCTTGTGTCTATGAGAGATCTTGCCGTCGCCGTTGCTACATACACGATCACCAGCTCTCTGGCTAAAGAACGCGACTCGTTATTTTCGCGACCCTATAGGATCTTGTGGCATGATCTCGTTAATTGCCAAAAAGGGGCATCGTTACCAGCATTCTTGAAGGGTTTCGCCATTAATCTCACCAAATCAGGTGATGATTTGTTGTTACATAGAGTTCAAACAAGACACGTACATCATGCAATGTCACCAAATCAGGTGATTATTTGTTGTGAGTGATTGCAGGCTCCTCTGTCGCACGTTGCAGCTTTTTGTCTAATGGAGGCAAAAGTGAGACGTAGACCAGGATGAAATTGGTTCTTTCTTAACGCAAATCAACACCTCTCTCCATCAATCAATCTTGCATTCCTTGAAAATCCTCTCTATCTGCTTTCATTTTTTTCCTCCTTCTTCCCTTCCATAACCGAACACTTCGGCTCCATCACTTTGTCACCATCAGCAGAGCCACTATTGGGAAGTGGATTCTCACGGCAGGACTTAATATGAGAATGAAAGCTGGTTAAAGGACCTACCCTTGTCCAAATCCCTTGCATGATTAGAATCAACATAACTAACCAGTTTTCTCCCATCGTCCGCAATTCGATTGAAGGACAAGTCATAGCTAAAAGTGCCCTTCAAATACCTGAATATCCACTTCACAGCTTCCCAATGCTCCTCCTCCGGATTCGACATAAATCTACTCATTAGGCTGGCCGCATAGGCTAAATCCAGCCTAGTGCAAACCATAGAATACATCAGACTCCCTACAACACTAGCATATTGTATATCTTCCATGCTCTCTTTCTCAAACACAGTTTTAGGGGCTTGCTCTTTGGACAATTTGAAATGACTACCAAGTGGTGTTTTAACCACTAAAGATTCAAACATATCAAACTTATCAATGATTTTCCGAAGATAATTACACTGAGACACAAACATCTTACCACACTTCCAGTCTTGCGTAATTTTCATCCCCAAAATCTTCTTTGATACCCCCAAATCCTTCATCTCAAATTCACTACCCAACTGTGTTTTAAGCTTCTGAATTTCCCTCATATTCTTCGATGTTACAAGCATACCATCCACATATAACAACATGAAAACTCCCAAGCCTTCGGTTACCCACTTGATATACATGCAACTGTCATAGCTGCACCTCACAAACTCGTTTTTCTGCATAAACTCATCAAACTTGAAGTACCATCGTCTAGGGGACTGCTTCAGCCCATACAATGACTTTCTTAGCAAACACACCTTCCCCTCATCACCTTCCTTTACGAACCCCTCTGGCTAAGCCATTAGATCCTCTTCTCAAGGTTACCATGAAGAAAAGTTGTCTTCACATCCATTTGTTCAAGCTCCATGTCAAACTGCGTAACTAGAGCTAACAACACCCTAATGGATGTGTGTGTCACCACCGGTGAATAAATCTCATTCTAATCAATTTCCTCTCGCTGCGTGAAACCCTTCGCAATAAGTCGCGCTTTATACCTGGGTTTTTTTGTCCCTATAATGCCTTCTTTCAGTTTAAATATCCACTTGCAACCAACCACCTTTCGATTTTCAGAATTATCAACAAGTGTCCAAGTGTGATTTACATCAAGTGAATCCATCTCCTTTTCCATAGCTTGTTTATAAAGCTTACCATCTTTTGAATTCACTGCCTCTACATACGCCTTGGGAATCCTCCATCTCTTTTGGTATAAGCAATGCAGACACCAAGTCCACATATCCATACCTCTTCGGTGCCACCAAAGTCCTCTTAGCTTTGTCTCTTGCCAATTGGTATGAGTCAAGATCAGTATCCAGATTGTCCTCTTGGTCATCCTCCAGGTGACCTGCATCAACAGCCATGTCTTCAACCTTCCTCTGTGTACTACTCGACGCAACAGGCTCCACCTCAATTTCAGCCCTCTCACTAGCATTTGTTTTCATCATACTATCACTGGACTCCAATTGATCACCTTTTGCCATGTAATACTCGATCTTCCTGAAGACAACATCTCTGCTAATAAAACATTTGGATGTATTACCATCCTCACACCAAAGCTTATAACCTTTGACACCCTCTTGATATCCCTCGAACATACATTTCTTGGCCCTCCCATCAAGCTTTCCCTGTTTGAGATGTCCATAGGCCACACATCCAAACACCTTCAAATTTTCATAATTTGGTGGATGTCCGCTCCACATCTCTTTCGGAGTCTTGAAATTAATCGTCGATGAGGGACACCTATTAACAAGGTATGCAGCTATGTTAACAGCTTCTCCCCAAAACTTCTGGGGAACTTTCCCACTCAATAACATACACCTCAACCTCTCCAAGAGAGTATGATTCATCCTTTCTGCCAGACCATTCTGCTATGGAGTATGTGGAATAGTTTTATGTCTTACTATCCCCTCATTTCTGCAAAACTTATTGAACTCCTCATTAAGAAACTCCAACCCATTATCAGTTCTCAGCTTCTCAACTTTCTTCCCAGTCTGAACCTCTACCATCTTCTTCCAGTCTTTGAACTTCACAAAAGCATCACTCTCGTTTTTCATGATGTAGACCCAAACCTTTCTGGAGCAATCATCAATGAAAGAGATAAAATATTTTCCACCTCCTAAAGTCTCATGCTAAGTTGGCCCCCATAAATCAGAGTGAATGTAGCCCAATGTCTCCCTAGTGACATTCGATGACGTGCCAAACTTCACCCGAGTAGCCTTTCCCAACACACAATTTTCATATAACTCTAAGTTGTCAAGCTTTTCTCCACGTAGCAGCCCTTGTTTTTCTAACTCTTGTAATCCCCTTTCACTCACATGACCAAGTCTTCTATGCCACAAAGTCATCGGGGAACATTTAGTTTCAACCACTGTTGTTGCAACACCTATCACAGTGCTTCCCTGAAGGACATAAAGACCATTTTCTAGTAGTCCCTTCATCACAACTAATTACCCCTTTACAACCTTCAATGTCCCCTTTTCGCCCTTGTAACAAAAGGCACGTTGATCAAGCATCCCATGTGAAATTAGATTTCTTCTGAGTTGGGGTGCATGCTTAACATCCAATAGAATTCTTTCAATCCCATCAAACATCTTGATTCTCACTGAGCCAATACTAGTCACCTAACAAGATTTGTTATTTCCAAGCAATATTTGACCACCATCAATATGCTTGTAGCTTTCAAACCAATCTTCATTTGGTGTCATATGGAATGAACATCCCAAGTCCATAATTCATAGCCCATTTAAGTTCTTTGTTGTAACAACTAGGACATCAGAACTCTCATAGCCCTCCTCATGATGAACAACTGTTGCATCACCATTATCTTCTGATTTTTTTCCTTCCTTCTTCCTCTTTGGATAAAGCCTACGGATATGACCCTCCTCATGGCAATAGAAACATTTGATCTTCCTACTACCTATAGACTTCGACCTCTCCTTTTGCTTCCACTTTGATTCTTTAGTACTAGACCTTCTCTAACAATCAAACTGTCACCAGTCTGCACATGCATTTCACTCTTCCGTTGCTACTCTTTGGAATTCAGGGCTCCCACAACATCCACTAGAGAAATCGTATCCCTACCATGTTTTAGGATATCCATAAAAGTCTCATAGGACTTAGGCAATGAATGTAACAATACTAAAGCCTTATCCTCATCCTCATATTTAACCTCAATATTCTCCAAGTCTAAACACAACTTATTGAAGTCATCAATATGAGGCTGCAAATCTCTGCCTTCTGTCATCTGCCATCTTAAATGCAAAGAACTTTGCCTTGAGATACAACCTGTTTGATAGATTTTTCGTCATATAAAGAATTTCAAGTTTGAGCCAAACTTCATTTGGTGACTTCGCATTTGCAACCTCCCTTAGCACTTTATCACCAAGGCTGAGAATCAAGGTATTATATGCCCTCTTGAGCAAATCCTTTTTCTTCCTATCATCCAACGTATTATCACCGTCAAGCGCCTCATCAAGACCAAGATTACCCAAATGAGCCAACATTTTCATCTTCCACAACCCAAAATCATTTGTACCGTCAAAATTCTCAATTTCCACCCTTGAAGTAGAAGCAACCATCTCTCAAGACTTTCAACAAACACTTATTATGCAATAGCAAAGATTCACAAATTCTTGCAGAACAAAACCCACCCAAATCCTCAACCTAATGGCCCAATCCTGGCCAACCAAGCTAACACAAGCTCCAATACCTTTTGTAGTGAAATTTAGCGGAATAACAACAGTACAGACATTAATATGAGCAATCAATCCAGTAGTCGCAAGCAATCCCAAGCAAATCAAGCAAAATATAGGAAATTTGAAATACTGGAAAAACACACAGAAAACCCCGGTTCGGCCTCAATACAAGAACCTACGTCCAACAATCGTCCACTATGATCTTCTTGAGAGATTACAAGAAACAAGATTACAAGATTTGAGCCTTTGACCAACTCTCTCTTTCTCTCTTTCTTTTCTTATCTATATTTTGTAAAAAACCTAAAAAATGATCGATCGATCGGGCTACGGTGTGATAGCCGATTGATCGGGATACAGTACCGATCTATCGGGTTTTGCCTCTGCTATTCTTTTGCATCAATTGTCCGAACACCATACTAAGTGTCCTGACACTCTGCCCAGAAACATACCTATAGCTCTATTTTCAAGCCACATCTCACAGTAATGATCAAACATCAAATAATCAAGAATTGCACAAAACAGATTTTCAAACGACACACTGCGCACATATTTTACAATACAAATTTCAGCTATCAAATGATGTCTAAATGCCACGAAATTTTATATGCAATCTCACAACACCTTGATAAACACTATATCAAAATTTCAGATCAAAATTCAAAGATTAATTCAGCCTGCTAATCCCGAACAGATTAGGGTTTTTGAAAATCCTGTAATTTGAAACAAGTTGCAAATAGGATCAAGTAAACAAGCAAAATCAACAAAGTGATTTATAGTAGTTCGGAGACCCTTCTCCTACATCTACTATCTAGATTCACCAACCAAGGATTTCCCAACTCCACTAAGGTGTGGTTTTAAGAGACCCACAAAACTCCTTACACAAGGGTTATTTGAACACCCCCAAACTCAACAACACAAGTTGCCCTATCAAGGGACTTTGTACAATGGTTGAAGAATAAGGTTCGCACAAGAATTAGCACAAAGCTATTTGGTGTGGAACTCTCTCAATACAGCAAAGACCTCACGGGTATTGATGGAATTTTGGGTTTAAGAGGTGCTTTGGTATACAATCAAGTAGAGCCTAAAAGAATATAAGAACTTCTCTTTGCAAAAGCAAATTTCGTGAGAAGACCTTGAGTATAGTGGCTTGGTTGGAGAAGATTTTCAGTAGCTAATGAGTGCTTGATTCACAAGTAGAAGCTTGATGTAGCAATAGCAAGGTAGCTTCAAGATTGATGAAAGTAGTAGCAACAATTTCTCTAGTTTTCTCAATAGCTTCTCCGAGTTCTTCCACGTGTGAGAGAACCCTACTTCATTTGTCTCTACACAATCTCCACCATTGGATCAATCTTCAATCTCTCAATCTTAGCCTTCCATTCATGACTCAATCTTGATCCTTGATATATTTGAATCAACAAATCCTAGCCACAAGATTTCTAACTGTTGCCCACTTCTCCAAAGGTGAGAGCTTGGCACATTTTAATATCAACCATTGGATCTACATGTGCTTGCAAATCTTGACCATTCATACTCTCTCTAATTCTCAGCCATGGATGCAAATTGTACTATGCCATCTTGTCCCTTCATTTTGGCTCCAATAATCACAAGAAATCTTCTTTGTTAAGGCCTGTTTGGTTGTAGAGAATATGTCTTCATTGTGCTCAAGTCTTGAATAAGAGAATGCCAAACAAAGAACAAAGTAGGCCCCACAAGTTTGTCATTTAAAAGAGAGAGCCTTGTTGGATGAATCCCCTCCAAGTATTTAGGCTCCAAGCTTGGTCTCTTTGTATTCAAATGTGTAGAGACATTTCCCAAAGCTTGAGACATCTTCTAGAACAATAAATCAATTAAATTCAGCTGCACTAGACTTCCTATACTCGGTCATATAGTCTTCATGCACAAGAGTGTCTTCATGATCAATTGTAGCACAATTAGGGATGAAAATGAGCCGGGCCGCCCGCGGGCGGCCCTCGTTAGGCTCCGCCCAAGCTCGGCTCGTAAGACAAAGGGGACGAGCTCGAGCCTAATATTAAGCTCGTTTACAATTTAGAGCCGAGCCCGGGCATGGACAAGTCCGGCTCGTAGGCCCTAGAGCTCATATTAATACATAAGCCTTTTTAATTGAATTAAAAAGCCCAGACTTTTTAACCTACTTAATTATGTACTTCTGTTTTTGGTTGCAGATTGTTATGACCTTTTGGATCCTAATGGAAACATCACTGTTACTTCAGAATTGGGAATGAACTTAGACTCAATAAGAGAATTCTCAATAGTTTTGGAGTTTAATTATGAATTTAATGTAATGTTGGCTGCTATTATTTTAGAGTTTAATTATGGATTAATATTAGTTGTTATTGTAGTAATTTGATTTGTATTAATGTTGGATTTCATTTAAGGCATTTTTGTAGGTTTTTTTTATTATTAATGATCAAATCTTCAAATGGCCCGAGCTCAACGGGCCGAGCCTAGGCCCAGCTCGTTTTAAACAAGCCAAGCCCGAGCTCGACTTTTTGGAGCCCTATAGGGCTCGGGCCTCCTTTAAATGGAAAGGGCCGAGCCTTGGGTTTGTCAAAGCCCGGCTCGGCCCAGCTCATTTTCATCCCTAAGCACAATGAATCATAATCGGGTCCAAGTTTGCATACATATATTTCAGGTCTGAAACTTCAACAATCAAACAGAATATGCAGCTCATAATCTTCAGAAAATGTAGCCTTAAGGCTAGTTCCATTCACCTCATAAAGTCCTTAGTGGTAAGTTGGTGAAAATAGGATTTTCCATAGTTTCCTAGAGCTCCAAGCTCATTCTTCGAAATCAGACTTCAAATCTCTTGAACATACTGAACTCTGAGTCATATGAGATCACAATGATGATTAACATACAAGGAAATAGGAGATAGAACTCCCTAATTGCATTTAAGATAAAAGAGCTTCATATCAATAACTTGGGTTAATTATATTCGAAAAACAACCCAGAAAATTCAGATTAATTCATGATAAATCATTTTACACATATTAGAATGCTCGTATAAAATTTCATAACAATCGAAAATCGTTTGGTCACTCAACCATGCAAGTTGTCACTTAAAGCATGTGATCATGTAAGATAATCAATAAGATATATTCATTCAAATTCAATTCACATAAATCAACTATTGCTTTAATGTTTCAATATCATTTACAAATGATTTAATATCATCAAAATTAGACATGTAGGACTATAGATCCAATAGTTTTGTCTATGTATCTGTGGCTGTCGCATCACTTCAAGAGAGAAACTTTTCCATTTGTGAAGAAGGCTGAAATCATGGAAATTGACATTGCTGATTTGTTAGCTCAATCTCTTCTCAAGGCATGCTGGAAATCAGAATCAAGGCAGACAAGGAAGTTGAAGCCTGATCAGCAGAATAAAAAAGGAAATGAGAAGGCAAAGCCTCAGCAGAAAGAACAATTGTATGAGAGGCCAAGGTCACTCATCAAATTTCATGGAAAGTAAGTTTTTGTTGATAGGAATAGTATGCTAAAGGCCATTATTTTATGTAATATTCAAACTCGATTTATTTATTTGAATAAAATATATTTAGCATTTAAAATGAGAAAATACATATTGGCATCAGTATCTTTTATTCTATATGATATATGAATTGGTGTCTAAAGTGTAAGCTTGCACACGGAAGATCAATTCATAAGTTCCTATCAAATATAAGTAAGCGATCATAGCTAAGACGGAATTGGACAAACCGTCGGCTTGACTGTCGTATAGTATTTCAGTATACCTATCTTGATTACGGAGAGTGACAAAGCTTGAACTTACTATACCAGTACACTTGGAGTGTATTGATTAGGACTACGTGTAAGTCAATTTTCCCAGTCTGACTATATGGAAAATTATACACTCACACAGACGTTATAAAATTGTTCATATTCTTAATTTATTAACGATTATTAGTACATGTGCATTTAATGTACGGGACTTTGATTTACTAAAGGGTGAGGTCTTTTTGTATAGGCCAACTAACACCAAGTGAGTTGGGTCACCGCACTAAATGTACAATGAAAAATAATTTGTTAATAAAATTCACGTCCAATTTAGTACATGTGCATTTATGGATTGATGATACCCTCTTGAGAATGCTTATAGGAGTTGAGATTGTGTCAAAACCCTGTAGGTGGATTTTAATTAATCTGACACATTCAAATAAGTTAAGCGTAAGCTCAAGGAAATACTTAAAGATGTCAATTAAATATTATATGTCAGTGGCATATTTAATTGACGGGTATCTGTAACTTAACTTGAGGAATTTTATGAACAAGTATAATGAAAGGCTCAGATTTAATTTGAGATAAAACGGGGAGTGCAATTGTAATATTTTAGTGGAATATATTATAATTTATGAATTATAATTATGTCCATGGGTTTGAGCTGCTAATTAAATTCATAGGAAGCCCGTGTTTTATTTTTCCTAGTTGGTCTCTATTATAGCCCCGAAGCCCAATACTAGAAGATACAGGAAAATCAAAGCAGACTGGAATTAGGAGAGGGTGGCTTAGGGGCCGGCCCACCTATGGAGAAAACCCTAGGTGTGGCCGACCCTATTAATACACACATAGTGTGTGTTTTGTGAACACAAGTTTTGAGACCCCAGTTGGCCTCTCTACTCTCTAATTGTTTTCACTAGTTTAGTTTGTGTTCTTTAGGTTCTTGGAGAAAATAGCTCACCCTCTCAATCCAAGTTTGGGAATTGGTTTGGTGCATACGGTGGAAGATCCGCATGTTTGAGCTTAATATCAAACTCGTCGACTCCATCCTTTGTTCCTGATTATTAGAGATCAAATCAGAGAGATCTCAAGGTAAATAATCTACTTGTAATTAATTGATATATGGTTTATGCTATGGTAATTAGTATTTGATAAGAAACTTTTGAAACTTGTCTAGCTATCATTTATGTCTATGAGGTCCTTATACGCTTCCGTGAGTTGCATGTTTCCGACAATTGGTATCGAAGCCAGTCATAGATACGTAATCGATGCTAAACAAAATTAAAAATTTATCAAATTTACTTTGTTAGCATAATATATGTTTTTTGGTGTTATTGCTAACTTGTTTTTGCAGGCTGAAATTTTGGCTGTCATGGTCTAGTTTTTTTTTTAAATTCTGATTTTAGAATTGTTAACTCCAAATAATGGAGTATAAATTTTTGTAAATCAAATTTTTAGATTGTGAACTCCGGTTTGAAGGAGGCTAGGATTTTTTTTTTTGTAAAAACAGATGAAGAAACAAAGAGACGAAGGATACCGGCAGCTGCTGCTGCCAGAGGCAGAAAACTGTTGCCAGTGCTGGCAGCTGCTGCAGCGCATCCGACAGTGGGCGGCAGGGGGCAGATCGGGCAGCGGGTGCTGGGTAGTTCGGGCAGTAGTGTTTCGAGCAGTTTCCAAACAAGAATTCCTAATAAAGTAGAGATTCGGCTTGATTGAAGACCATGATAGCTAGGACTCTTGATTGATTTGATTTCCTATTTTAACTATGTCCCCTATTTTAATTGCATGTATGATTGTAATTAAATGTCATGCTAGATTAGGATTCCTATTTATTTATGGATGTTATCTAAACATGGAAAATAAAATACTAATCACCCGAAAATAAAGTATTAAATGGGAGAAGGGTTACATATCACCCTACAGTTTCCATCATTGGTTCAAAGAAAAATATGTAATGATAAAATTCGGAAAGTTGAGATATTAAATGTGACTACGGTATTATTTTGGGAAAATCCGTTTTTAACTTAAGATTCTTTTCGGAACCAAAGTGTGCAATTCCGACCCATGCATTTAAGTATTCTAATTTATGATTTACAATGCAATGTCTAGAAAATTCTGTCGAGGATTGAGGTTACTTAGTTGCGCGCCGTTTTTCAAAAAACCCCCTCTTTCATGGGAACGACCTGGTTGCTAGATTTGTTAATCGTTAAATTGAAAACCTATGGCGTTGCGATAACGGTTTCACTTCATGGAGAAAATCCGTAACGAATCTCGGTTTTGGGTGGTGATACCAAAATGCGTAAATTTCGATCAATGCATTTTTTAAGATATCTCTATTCCAAGAGTTTTGGAACTACGGAAATATTTTTTAAGTTTGGATATTGGTAAGAAAATTTAATAGAGATGTAATTGAAAATATGCGTTGGCTTAGACCTTCCTCCCCATTGGAAATTTTAGATTACAAATATCTCGGATTATTAGTTTTCTTGATAGTCATAATGGATAGTCATTTATTATAAAATTATTTCCCCATCGGAAGAAATTTTATGAAGATGGTGAGATTATGATCAAGTTATCGTTATACACTTAACTATAAATTATGGAAATATTTCCCATCGAAATCAATACCATTATTTATAGGACCAAAGCAAGTTAACTAATTAAATTTACATTTGACACGGCGTGTTGTCTAGACAATGAAATTTAATGTGAACTAAATTGCATGGAATTTATTCTCCCATTGAGATAAGAAATTTCATGCTAAAGTGTTTTGATTGTTAACGAATTACATGATTGATTATGGGTGCAATCTTAGATAATTCGAATCATGTATACTATAAATTAATTTCTGAATATGTCATTTGTCAGTTTTTCAAAATGTCTTCATTCAACCCATTATCTGTTATACTGAAAGACCATAAGTTGAATGGAACGTACAAACTATGTCAACTGAAAAAGAAATTTGGATATTGTGCTCACCTCTGAAAAGTACAAATTTGTGTTGATTGAACTATGTCCTGTATTGCCTGAGGAGGGTGCAACTGATGAGCAAATCAGTGCTCACAAGAAGTGAAAGAAGGCTGATGAAATGGCTAGATGCTACATGTTAGCATCAATGTCAGACGTGTTGCAAACACAACACCAGAATATGACAAGTGCCTATGACATCATTTATAGCCTAAAGGAGATGTTTGGTGATCAAGGCAGACTGCCATGAAAACACTCTTAATCACCCAGATGAAGGAAGGAGCCAGTGTAAGTGAGCACACGCTTAAGATGATGAGTCTTTTGAATGAGCTCGAAATATTTGGTGCTGATATTGATGGTGAAAGCCAGATCGATATCATACTTCAATCTCTTCCTGATAGCTATGAGAATTTTCAGCTGAACTATAATGTGAACAAAAGGCTTTATACCTTGCCAGAACTTCTCAATGAGCTTAAAGGAGCAGAAAAACTTCAACCTAGGCAAGCTAAGGTCAATCTGAATGAGAAATGATCTTTTACTAAACAGAAAGGTAAGAATAAGAAAAAGACTCAAAAGAAGAATAAGTCAGTCGACTCCAAGGGTATTCAAGGTTGAGTGAAAAAGTCGAAAGGCAAGTGTTTTCACTGTGGCTAGAAGGGACATTGGAAAAAGCAATGTCAGACATGGGTAAGCAAGAACACTCAAGGTAACTTTCTTTTATTTGTTGTCGAAACACAATTAGTGGTTGTGTCTACTGGATCTTGGTGTGTAGACACTAGAGCCACTAATCATGTTAACAATTCATTACAAGGGTTCCGGGAAACCAGGCAACCAAATAAGGAAGAAAGTTACGTGCTTTTGGGAGATGCGACAAGACTAGGAGTAGAAGCAGTAGGCGTTTTCCATTTGAGTTTTAGTAGTGATAGGACTTTAATTTTGAACGATTGTCTTTACGTACCAGTTATGAGACGAAATTTACTTTCAGTTCCATCTTTAGCTTTGAATGAATATTGTTTTGAGTTTGATAACTCTATTGTTATCAGGTACAATAAAGGTTTTATCTGTTCTGATACTTTGGTAGATAATCTGTACATTATAAGTCCAAATTTTGTTAAATGTAATGAATTGAATAACTCAACAATTTTGCCATCTAAGAGAAAGGAACCATCGAAACAAAATCAAACTTATCTTTGGCATCTACGCTTATGTCATATAAATCTAAACACAATTACTAGACTGGTACAAGATGGACCCTTGAGTTCATTAGAAGTTGAGCAACTTTCAATTTGTCAATCATGTTTAGAAGGTAAGATGACTAAGAGGCCATTTTCGGCCAAGGGGTATAGAGCCAAAGAATGTTTGGAGTTGGTACATTCTGATGTGTGTGGTCCAATGACTATCCAAGCAAGAGGAGGTTATGAGTACTTCATCACTTTCATAGACGATTACTCAAGGTATGGATACATTTTTCTAATGCACCATAAGTCTAAAACTTTTGAGATGTTCAAAAGCTATGAGGCAGTTACGGAGAAGCATTTAGGAAAGAGTATCAAAACACTATGATCTGATCGTGGTAGCGAATACCTCTGGGAGAGTTTATGGAATACTTAAACGCAAAGGAGATTTATCCCAGCTGAGTGTGCCAGGCACACCACAACAAAATGGTGTGGCAGAAAGGAGGAATAGGACTCTTATGGAAATGGTAAGATCGATGATGAAGATGTCAATTAAATATTATATGTCAATGGCATATTCAATTAACAGGTATCTGTAACTTAACGTGAGGAATTTTATGATCAAGTATAACGAAAGGCTCAGATTTAATTTGAGATAAAACGGGGAGTGCAATTGTAATATTTTAGTGGAATTATAATAATGTCCATGAGTTTGGGCTGATAATTAAATTTATAGGAAACCCCTGTTTTATTTTTCCTAGTTGGTCCCCACAATAGCCCAGAAGCCCAATACTAGAAGATACAGGAAAATCAAGACTAACCGGAATTAGGAGAGGGAGAGGGAGAGGCTTAGGGGCCGGCCCACCTAGGGAGAAAACCCTAGGTGTGGCCGACCCTATAAATACCCACATAGTGTGTGTTTTGTTAACACAGGTTTTGAGACACCAGTTGGCTTCTCTACTCTTTAATCGTTTCCACTAGTTTTAGGTTGTGTTCTTTAGGTTTTTGGAAAAAAGAGACCACCCTCTCAATCCAAGTTTGGGAATTAGTGTATACGGTGGAAGATCTGTAGGTTTGAGCTTAGTATCAAACTCACCGAATCCATCCTTTGTTCCTGATTATTAGAGATCAAATCAGAGAGATCTCAAGATAAATAATCTACTTGCAATTAATTGATATATGGTTTATGCTATGGTAATTAGTATTTGATAAGAAATTTTGAAACTTGTCTAGCTATCGTTTATGTCTATAAAGTCCTTATACGCTTCCACGAGTTGCATGTTTCCAACATTTGTGAATATGGTGGTGTCACTTTGCTACTTGTGCTACCTATAATTGTTCTGCTTTTGTAGCTTAGATAATTCTTCTTATTCATCATCGATAAGAAAAAATACATGCCAAGCCACTTGCTCAAACTTCAATTTTTCTAGGGTTCTTTGTTTTGTAATTTTTCACTCACGTCACTTGTGAACGATTTCTGTTTAACGTCAACTTCCAATGATTTTTTTTACTCATGTTCAGTTACATCTCGAATGGCTCTACACAAGTGAGTTTTTCTTAATTTTTGGAGAGAAGTATTAACATCCCATTTATGTTATTGTTGCCACACTTATCATAATGACATGAAATTAAGATGTTCAAATAGTATGGGTAACATACAGGATACGCTATTCTTTTTTATGTACTTCCACATCCACATAGGATAATCTAGGAGTACATATTTGAAGTTGCTGCTGGTAGAAAGTTGTCAAGGTCTAAGAGATGTTTTCTGATGCGCATAGTTCTATCCATCTGTAGACAGGATGAAGATGATGAACAACAGATTATATCTTGGTGGAGAAATGCATGACCGTTACTGGTAGCTATGGAATTTTGTTCTATATATAAAACGAGAATAGGCTGTGTGGCCATGGTACTTTAAGATTATGAGTTTATGACTAACGTAAAGAACTACTAAGGAACTCTATTTCATAGAGTTTAGGGGGACAAAATTAATGCTGGCTTTCATATAGAGAGATTGTGCTCTTTGGTAATGTCTATAATACAAAGATAGCCTCTAGTTCATACATCTCTGTCTCAATATTGGGCAATTTCTTGCTTCATTTTGTTATTGATTGTGGATACTAACAGTTTTCCTTGTTTCGTGTAGGAAAAGGCAAGATAAAGCCTCACGATAGGAGTTTGCAGAGAAGGTTATGGCCTAGTAATTTGCGGGTGCATATTTAAGGCTCCACCTTCCATAAAATTGCAGCTATTACTTCTATTATCTTGCCATCATTCCTTTCTCTAGTGTCTTACCCGGGGTGGTCCCAAGTTGTATAATTGTCTGCACTAAAAGATTTTGTTACCTCTTGAGTTGCTTCAACTGTAGTCTATAGTTGAGTCCACCCTGGATTACTATAATCAGAGTTCTCTTTTGACTGCAATAGCTCTTCCAGATCTTAGGGAAAAGGCAGGCAAAGTAGAAGAATGCCCTTTGTTTATCTATTTCTAATTTCTAGCATACCTTTATTTCCCGAAGGACTTCCACATGCAAGAAAAGTCGAAAGTCTTTCCTCGTGGTTTTTTTTTTTTTAATTTTGGGGGTGGGGGTGGTTTCTTTCTTTTGGAAGGTATCATACTGTACTGGGTTCCTTGGTAGACCACTTTGCCTGTCTCTTTGAGGACCTCAAGATGCAGGTTCTCTTCGGATTGGGGAGGGAAATTGGTTTATCATAACATGAAGAAGAGAGCGAGTGGGTCCAAAATCATGTCATTGCATTGGCAAGAGAATTCAGGGAGGGTGTTTGCTTCACTTCTTCTGAATTAATTTAGGTTTATTATCTGTGTATATATGTTTGATTTCCACCTCTATAGGATTCATACTTCTTCTTCTTCTTTTTTTAACTTGGTCTTGACTCATAAAAATTCCCTTGATTTTGTTTAATGCATCTCAAGAATCACGTGAATAAGCATAGTGGATGTTGTGGCTTATATTATAGATTATAAATTCTGGAAATCAGGATTTGAATGCCTGCATGTGGGTGGGTGGGTGGGTGGGTGGGTGGTGATCAGGGTCACGCTTTTTAGTGCTAGTTTATTATTTGGCGTTCTCTATTATTCTATCTCAGACCCCTGCAATTACGTACTGTCATTTTTCATTTTACTTTACTTTTGATGATTTGGAGAGTTATTATATTATAACCATTGCATTAAATGGCTAAATTACATGGTTTGTTCTCTTTTTTTTGTTATGTGTTTTTATTTGAACATCAGCATTAATATACATTTAGCGATGGTGGTGGTTTTTCTAATGGCATTTCACTTCTTTCCAGATTCCTCACTTGCGACCCGCTGAGTACAACAAGTTCAGAGATTGTCTAGGAACCGCACGACTGTGAATCGTGCGTACGGGGGGTTTTGTGTGTGGTGGTGCCTTGTGCTGATGATAAGTTTATTTTTGGCTTTGCAGTCTGTCAAGACAAATTGTTGGCAAATTTTAAGGGATTGTTTTTCTGGTGCTCAGATGATACTCATATGTATGGTATCTCATTGAGGTATCGACTTTGAGCCTCCCATCCCCTGTAATAAAGAAAAAAGAAAAGAAAAAAAGGGCCTAAATTTTGAAATTATTTGTGTAACAATGACGAGCGTTTCCCTCGGAAACACGGTCTTGTAATGAAGGTATTTAATTGCTTTGTTTGGATGAGACCACTTGTAGCATTATGAATAAATCTTATCCTCTTCCGAATGGAAACAAAGGGTAGCAATCAAGGTACTTTGACCTTAATATTAATGTTTTCTTTAAAAATTTTGGTGTTGATAATTTCATAGCTGTAACATTTAGACACTGAGGGGCTCATTCCTAATTTGTCAATTCATGGTTTGGTCATTCTGCATTGTGCATAAACTATTAAATGATGTTGATACCTAAATTACTCAAATTCTCATGAACAGAAAGCTCAAAAAGCATGATCCTGCCTGCACCATACAAAGTGTCAATTGAACTATATTAAACCTGCAGTAGGTCTCATGTACCTAGCGGAAAATTCTGGCGTCAACAACATTCATACAAGGTATCATATAACTGCCAGAAAAAGCGTAAACCGTAAAGAGATGTATAGTTGGCCTTCAAATTCAAATTACATATACCAAGGCAGTTCACATTCTTCAAATGTGAGCAAAGATCCAACAAAGTTCACACAAGATACAGGTTACAACTTACAACCACTTAATCAAATGATTTCTTGAGATTCCGGGTGACATATTGAGCTGCCTTACAATGTCATCTAGCTTGCTGGGATTATCTTTTAAACACTCCGAACGATATATCTCTAGACTCTCCAACTCCTTTGCAGTACTCAACAAGAATTTCACAAAACACAACTCCTCCGAGCACCCTTTAAAAACCCTTATGCAACATCTCTTGAGGTAAAATGAAAGATTTAAATAGTTTCTCATCAATGCTTCATCATTCCCAGCACATACCTAATATCATGACGAGAGATATGTTAATCTTCTATTCTAGCTTTTATAACCAGAAAACTAAATAAATCTTAGTGCGCTAGGGATTAACCTCCTCAAGGACAACAGATTCAAGAGCAGGTGAATTTTGAAAAATGGCTACCAACACTTCGATTCCATAGCAATTTACGCTGGTGTTCACCTCCAACGAGGTCAAATTACCAAAGGTCGGAAAAAGATTGACATTTTCTTTAAGAAAGTGACAGAATCTCTAGGATCAAGGAAATAAAATGCAGTGTTAGTAGATATTCAATGAGTCATTCAACTACTGGAAGGCAAAACAAACTTTATGAACTGCAAGTCAACCTTGTTGTATGAGAAAAGAGATGATACCTCAAGGCCTTCACCATCAAGTTTTATAGATTTGGAAAAGCAGATCCCCCTGAGAAGCTCTGTTGCATACTTCGTAGAATATTTCGAAGGCTTTCTCAAGCATCTTGTGAATCTAGTCACCTTTATAGATGCATCAACTGATGAAGACAAGTTTTTTAGAAGCAAACCAAACCCCAGATCAATAGTACAACTTAGGTATACAAGATTTTCCGCATACACCTCTATCTCGCCATCATATTTTCTGTCAAAAGTCATATCCATAGTCAAACTCCTCACGGTTGGGATAACAATAGTAGCCTTCTTTCCTGAAAACCATTTACAGCGTAATAATACCAACTCTTCAAGTACTGGAAGACCATGAAATAGTTCATGGATGGAAAGATTGTCATAAAAAGGGACATTGCGGAGATGCAAAGTCTTAAGGCTTGAAAAGAAAACTGTTGAAGGAAGTACTAAAGAAACAGGAGAATTTATTTTCAATACTTTCAAAGTTTGACTGGTCCAAAGACACAGGGGCATTGCAACAACATTGCGTAAATTGTAGGATAAACGAAGCTCCTGGACTTGACGTCTAATAGCAGCACCAATCCATGAATTGAAACGAATAGCATCTAGACAACCCCCCTTGCATGAGAAACGGAAAATTTTAACATTAGAAGAATGCAAAAGAAGGGCTCTTTCCACAAAACGAGCGAAGCTGTCCTTCCTCTCAATGTCTTTGTGGAAACCTTTATCCCGAAAGTATAAGTTAGAAACAAAAAACCAAAGGTACCGCCACCGTTTTGACAGTGTGCTTGTTGTTACGGCCTCTTTGGTTGGGAGCAAAGACAGGATGTGATGGAGAAGACCATCAGGCAAATCACTGATTCTATCTCCACTAATCTCGCCCACTTTCTGCCCTGCAACAAGCTTCTGCTTTTTTCTACTAGGCGTAGCATCAACAAAATCCATTATCACCTAGTTAAAAAAAAAAAGGAAAGGAGATAGATATTCTGAAATCATTTACAACTCCTAATAACATTGTAACAAGGCTTCTGGGTTTTTTCCCAAAAGAATTGTATAATCAATTTACAGATGGTATTATATTTCAGCATAAGAATCAATTCAAAAGAACTTCACGGTTCAAACAGGCGCAGTCTAAAACCATTATTCACGTTTCAAGATATGTCAGTTCTAAAGATATGCAGAGGTGAAAATTACCAAGTCATAGCATCAATGATTGATATTTCTCTAATTGAACAACCCTTTGTTCTACTGGCCATTGATAATACATGATTCCACAACCATAACTGCTCATATGCTTTACAATCAACAATACCCCCAGGTAGCTTTTGATTTAGGGTTTTAAGAAAAAACAATATATACCCAAATCGTAACTAATCAGAGAAAATACACCCATATATTTTGACAGAGAAAGAAAAAAAACCTTTACCTTGATACTCCAAGAAGACCAGCGGAATTTGGGAGAGAAAGATTAAGCAGAGCCTCAAATTGACTATCGCACAAAAGATGCATAAAATAGAGGAGAAACTGGCGAAAATGATCGTTCTTTGGGTGTGAAAACAAAAAAAAAGTTGAAACAGGCCTCCGATAAATAATAAAAAAATCGGCAGCACGGCAGCAAGGTTTTGAAAACCGGACCGGACCGACCAGTCGGACCGGTCCAACCGGTGATCGGCCACTTGTCCGGTCTGGTTGAGGTGTCAGAATCAATAATTTACGAACCGGGATGTTTTCGGTTGAACAAGTCGGTTCTTCGGTTGAATCGGTCAGAATCGGACTGGTTTTGATAGGTTCGGTTCATTTATTAAAGTTAATAAAATATTTTTGAATTTTGTTATTTGTATGGTTTGAACTCATAACCTTTTGTTTATTAAAAAATGCTTTAATCATTAGGCTATGAGGCTTTCTTTGTTTAAAATGATACTTTATTTGAATATATTATATTTTTATAAAGTTTTCTTATATATTATATGCATATAATATAAATATATATATATAAATAATTCATTACGTTAAAACCGATTCGAACCCGGTTTAACCCCGGTTAAACCTTTGAACCGTAAACAAAAGATTTTTCCGGTTTGATGACCGATCCGGTTTGAAAAACCTTGCTTTTTTCATACTAATCTTTCAATACATAATTGAATAATTTTTTATTTTTTTTGAAAAAGCAATACAATTTTATTTTACATAAAGTCATCCAAAAAGACAAAAATGAGCAAACAAAGACTTGATAGCTAAGCAAAAAAAAGTCTTCTATATTACTCCTTACAAATATAGGTTTTGATATGGGTGGTCTATTTTTGTGATATCATCTTTTAACTTATGTGGCAGAGTGGAGGATACAGCATGTGAAACGAACTTATATAATTCTTACGCCCATGTCTTGGCCAAACAGGCTCGGACCTTTCATCTTCTTCAAGAGTTTGGCGGCGGTTCCCTCCTTTGTGGTTACTTGAGTTTTGGTGAAGGATGGCATATCCTCTCAATTTTAATTGGTCTCTTAATCTCTTTTCTTGTTTGTTTTGTTGGGTTGGTTTTTGTGTTGTTTGGAGGTGATCACTATTCCTTTCTTATTCCTGAGATTGTTTGTATCTCATGGTTAATGAAATTTAGAGAGAAAAAAAAAAAAAAAAAAAAAAAAACTAGTCGAATATCCGCATTACGGCGTTCTTTATTAGCAACTTAAGGTATCTTTTAATATACTTTTATGTTAATATGCACTAATAAAAATATTATTGTTATTATATCAGTAGTATTAGGTAGTCTATATAGTGGTACTTCGTGGGAGCTCAAATCTCTTAAACAAAATTTTAAAACGTTTTAACTCTCATAAATGTTAGATTTAAAAAAAATTACATATTCGGAATCAGCGCATAAAACTCTTTCTAACAAAATACATTGTTGATAAGTTTTATCGACTAAATCTTAATTCCATTGTTTTTTTCAATGGAATTTCAAAAACAATGAATTCAGAATTAAAACAATGAATTCTAGACTATACTTTAAAAACCAATGGAATTTATATTAAAACAATAAATTGTAGACAATTAATTGTGGGATAAAATAGTGGAATAAATCTATTGGGCTCCTAAGTGCTATCAAACTGATGGATTACATGTCATTTTCGTTATCATATTCCTATGATTAAAAATGTTAGTTTAATCATTTATTTTCTATTAATTTAATTTATTAAAATATTTGATAGTATGTGATAATATAATCATTTGTTTTCTTTTCTTTTTTTTTTTCAAATTCATGGTTTTAAAATTTGGGGTTTCGATATTTTCAACCTAAAAAATAAAACCGTCCAATAGTTGAGTATTTTTGTGCAAACTTCACAAATTATGTTCCTACGTATTTGTGGATGCAAAAATCTGGATGATTCACACGTCAACTACTGAGAGGGTTGATGCAGCGGCATGTCTCCATGAATCCTGCAAGAACAAGGGAGGGGGCGACTCTTCGTGGTCCGAGGACACTCCGACGCTCAAGTTAGTGTCAAACTCAAGGAGTTTTAATAATCTTAGAGTGAATCAGAGCATTGTGTCTTGCGTTGTGAGAGCATAGTTGGGAATTGTGTTGCGTACCTTGGCATATCCCTAGTCTCATTTATATAGGAGTTGATAGTATGATATGATAAAAGTGTTTGATATGGAGAATCATGGTAGGTAAGATCAAATCTCTCATGATCCCTCATCCCTGATCCTTGATCTCCTGTGCGTTTAAACATTTGTTAGCTTGAGGAGGATATCTTAGCTTGAAATATTGGATAAATCTTATTTGCACCCCCATTTTTGCTAAATACACCCCAAAATCAACAAAAAAACCCTCATCTATACACACCCCCGCCTAACAATTGTTTGTCCTTACCTCCCTCAATAACGTTGTTGGACCTTCGATTTTCCTTATCAATCTCTCTCTCAAATTGAATCCAAATAACCCTACTCTCTCAACTCTTCGTCCTTACCTCCCTCGATAATTGCTCTTGAGGTTCTCGGAAAGAATGGTTGCCTTGTCGAGGGCGTTCTCCACCTTCCTAGTAACACTCTCGACAAGCTCGACTCCCAAGACCTCATCCAGATCGGCAATAAGGAGTTCTATTTCCTACTTTACGATGAGTAAGAGGAAGAGGAAGACGTTGGCAGTAGCAGTAAGAAGTTGAGGAGAGAAGGTTACGAAGGCCATGGGTAAGGACGAAGAGTTGTTATTTCACATCCGTTTGCGATAGCAACGGAAAATACTCATAAACCAATCAAAAATGAGAGAGGAAGAGACAAAGTTGCAAGTTGCCCTGAAATTCAAGCCGGAGAGGAGCAAGAGTTGAAGATTTCTACATGGGGTGTAGGTGGCAAAATTAAAAAAGAAAATGGGGTGAACTCATAATTGTTTTAATATTAATTGTGGTTTATTTAGAGTGAGGTGTACTCAACAAATAATGGGGTGCAATTAAGGTTCATCAAATATTATTCCTTAGAGTAAGAGTTATCCTCTCCCTGATTATATTCTTAGCACGACTTACCTTCCTGGAAACTGCTGCAGTACGTTCCTGTGACACTTGACATGCGGACAAGGCATGACTTAATTTTCTCATGCACAGTATTATTGATATAGACATGTTTTTTGCATTCATTACAATTTTCATTTAACTTCTGGAGTATAAGTTCACACAACTTCAACCTGAAAATGGTAGATTAACACTTTGTTTGGGTAAAAGAATGGATGGTGGTTGTCATTTGTATTTAGTAACTCACATATTTTTCTTTTGTATGTTTACTTTCACAACTATTTTTCTTAACCATTCAATTAAGTTGTTGCTATGTGAATTTGGTGTTGATAGTTTATATTTTTTTTGATTCTTGGGTAGTATAAAAATCTTTGTAACCTTGGCAAGATCAATGGCTATTGGCTAGCCTTTACTCTTTAAAGTGCAAGTACTACATCAATATATTTTTATAGTTATATTACAGAAGCATCTCCAATGCTAGTTAAAAAATGAATTATCAAAAATACTCATTTGATTACTTCTACAGTATTCTATTCCGATAACTCATTTGATTTTTTAATAAAGTCACCTATCCAATCCAAGTGACTAGATGAATAACCTTTTATTTGTAGCTCTTTTAACTTAGCCTGTTTAAATTAATCAATTATAGTTAGCCTTGTTCAGTTCTGGAGACAAATTTCACATCTTGTACTGTTCACAGCATTGTAGCAACGTCCATGAATTGAAGGAAAAGAGGAAAAAATAAAAAGACGCCTGGGACCTGCCATGGATCCCACCTGAAGAAAAAAAAGGATGATAAACAAATTAAAATTCAATACGTTGAATTTTGTGTAAAGTGATGTCTTTTATGATTTTTTTTTCTATGGGTTAGGTGGGATTAGACGGGAAAGTGAAACTTTTTTCCCTCGTATATTCGGTGGGATGGAGAGATATATGTGTTTGTACGGGTTAATATCATTTTTGGTCATCGAATAAAATAATATACAAATAGCAATTCAATTCAATGTGGGATGAGTGCTCTTCTATAATGAACTAAAATAATATACAATAAAAGGAACGAATTTACCGGGTGGGTTGCCTCCCACCAAGCGCTTTATTTAAAGTCTAGGCGAGACGTAACTCTTCAAGTAGTTAGATTAGTGAACTTGGAATTCCACTTTTAGTTCATTGGGTTGTAGCAATCGCCTTCTCCTAACCACACCCATATTAACACCTCTCTCATTACTTCTGACCCTCATAGTTGCACGAGCAATTGGATCCTCAAGAAAATCGGAATATCCCTTTTCCCTTTTTCCAAAAACCGCTTGTTGGAGGATTTTATCTTGGGATACTTTCACAATTGGGGGGAACAATTTATTAGTAGATAAAGGAAAGGACTCAAAGGCGGGAGTATGCTTACCTCTCTCATATGGCATGACTCTAGGTAGATTCATAGACTCAACCTCAGTTGGATGTCCTTCTTTCTCCACAATGTAATCTGTAATAGTGAGCACTTTCTTCATTGATTTCTCACCTTGTGCTGCATTGGGCTTTGTCGCAACCGGGGTCACGACGCGGGCCGACGTTGAAAGGATGAAAAATGTTTAGAGTCGCCACCAATTGATTTAAGGTGCAATTGGACACCGTAAAAACCTGCGAACCAGAGAAAAGGGTACGGGGATCGATTGAGTGTGAGGAAGGTGTTAGGCACCCCACAACTCCCGTTTGAAAACAGTTACCCTAATTAATTTCATGGCTATCTTATGGATACTTGCTCTTTGCAAGATATAATTGTTAAAGTTTGAATTATTACTTTCAACACACTTATCAACTTATGATAATGTTTGAAAAAATAGCTTGGAATATTACTATCAATTTATGATAGTTTTTATTTGGAGACACACTACCAACTTTTGGTAGGTTTAATTTTAAACACCAACTTATGGTGTTAATGATAAAATACCCTACCAACTTTTGGTAGGTTTAATTTTGAACACCAACTTATGGTGTAAATGATAAAATGCCCTACCAACTTTTGGTAGGTTTAATTTTGAACACCAACTTATGGTGTAAATGATAAAATGCCCTACCAACTTTTGATAGGTTTAATTTTACATACCAACTTATGATGTTAATGATAAAATACCCTACCAACTTTTGGTAGGTTTAATTTTAGATACCAACTTATGGTGTAAATGATAAAATGCCCTACCAACTTTTGATAGGTTTAATTTTAAATGCCAACTTATGATGTAAATAATAAAATACCCTACCAACTTTTGGTAGGTTTAATTTTAAATACCAACTTATGGTATAAATGATTATTTGGAAAAAATGTCATTTGCCAATTTAATCCATTATTGCCAACTTATGGCAAATTCATAAATGAAATCAAATATGGTCCATAATCCAGATAAATGAAATCAACTTATGATTTCCTTAATTGAAATGACAACATATCAAAGAATCAAGATTTGCACAAAACAGATTTTCAAACCACACACTGCGTACAGATTTTTCAACTCTGATTTCACCTATCAAATGAGGTCGAAATGCAACGAAATTTTATATACAATGTCACAACACCTCAATAAACACTATATCAAAATTTCAGAGCAAAATTCAAAGTTTAAAGCAGTCTGCTAATCTCGGACAGATTAGGGTCTTGAAAATCCTGCAGTTTGAAGTCCTTGATTGTAGAGGCTCGCATTGGAGAAGATTGTTGTAGCAAAAAAAAATAACAGGAAAGCTTGATGATTGATGAACTTGATAGCAAGAAGTTTCTCCCCTTTTCTTTCTCTCTTTTTCTTTTTCTCCCCCCTAGCTCTCTATTTTTGCTCTCTTCCCTTAGCTCTCTCCCCTAGCTCTCTATCTTGCTCTCCTCCTTTAGCTCTCTCCCTTAGCTCTCTATCTTGCTCTCCTCCTTTAGCTCTCTCCCTTAGCTCTCTATTTATAGGAAATTAGGAGCTACCCATCCATTGAATGACCAACCATGGCAACCTAAGTGGAGTCACCACCATTGAATAACCAATTTGCACTAAGTAAGTGGATTCACCACCATTGAATGTAAATGGAGTCACCACCATTGAATTTGCACTAAAATGATGGATTCACCACCATTGAATGTAAATGGAGTCACCACCATTGAATTTAAGTGGAGTTGCACATCAATTTGCACTAAAATGATGGTGATGCATGGAATGATGTCAAGAGAGATATACATATATGTGTATATATGTATAGGTGGAAATAGTAATGGGTTTGACAAATCATGTGGTGGGCTTTCAAATGATAATCAAGACATTGGTCAAGATGGTAGTGGACACAAGCAAATTAGCTCTTCATGAAATGGGCCAACAAATGTTGAACATAGGTTGGTATGAATTGGGCTAAGATATGAGTATTTGTGGGCTTAAGAATCCAAGAAAGAGAACATTTATGGGCTTATAGGTACAACAAATGTGTTTTTTTTGCATTTTTGTGTTTTTTCTCATTTTTGTATTTTTTTGTATTTTAGCCGGACGAAAATCGGGTACTACAGGCTTGAAGGTCACTGTTTCTTCATTATTTGCCATTGTCAACGTGCCTTTGTACACATCAATTGTCATCCTTGCAGTCTTCATGAATGGTCGTCCCAAAATCTGTGGAAAACTCTTCTCCACGACCTTGGCAATCCTGCATATCAAGTACTAGAAAGTCAGCTGGAAAAATTCCATGTACCTCAACGGAAACGTCTTCTAGTACTCCCTTAGGATATCGAATAGATCGATCAGCCAATTGTATGCCCACAGAGGTCTTTTTGAGCGCTCCTACATTCAAAGATTCAAAGACAGAGAGAGACATTAGATTAACTGATGCACCCAAATCTAATAAAGCATGTTCAAAATTTTGATTAGCTATGCAACAAGGTATAGTGAAACTTCCTGGATCCTTAAGCTTTGGCGGCAACTTCTTTTGTGATATGACACTACACTCTTCAGTTAGTTGAACCACCTCGTTCTCATCTACTTTCTTCTCTTCTTGCACAACAGAAGGTTCCACGTTCGTCTTTGGGGTTGTCTTTTGCACTGATGGTGTTTCTTCTCTATTTCTCCTAAGACACCCTGGAAACGGGATTGGAGGAACATAAGGTCTCACAGGTGGAGCAGGCTTATCGGGGTCAGGCAACCCATACATGATCGCACGACGCGACTGTTGAAGCGGCTGCTCTTGTTCTTGAACTTTCTGCTCTTCCAACTTTCTAGCAACTCGGCTTTGTTGCTCATCACATAGTGTGGTAGCCATGGCATGCTCCCTATGGTTTGGATTGATCTCGGTTTGGCTTGGAAACTTTCCAGCCTCCCTTTGACTCAATGCTTCAGCGATTTGACCCACTTGTGCGTCCAGTTTCTGATGGTTAATTGCCAAGTGCCGCACCATGTCCTCCAATGTGGTGGTTGGTGGATTGGCTTGGTTTTGGGTGTTCTTCCAAGAAAAGTTTGGATGTGCCCGAAAACCTGGATTATAGGAGTTAGAGTAGGGATCAAACCTTGGATTCCGGTTATAAGAGTTCATCATATTTGCTTGCTCTTGCACCAACTATGGGAAATCCACTCCTTGAGTCGTATGCCCATTCATTGCTAGAAGCATGTCCAACTTGGTAGAGATGGCATCAACCTGTGATTTTGGTGCAAAAGAATCAAAATTGGAAATTTCATACACACCTGCTCTCTTACCTCTTACTTCCGAATGTTGTGTCTCAATAGCAAGTCTGTCAAATAAAGTTTGACATTCGGTTGGAGTCATATTCCTAATCGATCCCCCTGCATAATTATTGACTGCAGCTTTGCTAGAAACTGTCAGTGCCTTGTAGAAAATACGCATCAACACTATAAAGGCAAAGCATGAGGGGGACACTGAGTTAACAAGTTATTAAACCTCTCCCACGCCTCAGAAAACGACTCATCAAGTTGTTGTTCGAATTGCATGATTTTGTCCCTGAGAGCATCAGTTTTCTGAGTTGAGAAAAATTTTTCTAAAAATTTATTTTGTACCTCAGTCCATGTCGTCAGTGAACCCGGCCTCAAACCATTAAGCCATGTCCGTGCTTTGTCCTTCATAGTGTAAGGGAAGATCTTCAACCTCAAGTGCTCCTCAGTAACTCCTGTAGACAAAGACATGCTAGAAACCATATTAAAAATTTCACGAATGTGACTAAGTGGGTCTTCCAAACTTAGACCATGAAAAGAAGGCATCATGTTAAAGTGTATGTTCTTAAGCTCGTAGTTCCTAGCTGCCGTCGGAAGTACGATGCAAGATGGAGATTCCGGAATAGTGGGGATGTCAAGATCACCTATCGTTTCAGCTGGAACTATTGCCGCCATCTTCTTCTCTTCGGTTGAGGATTCTTCGTTACTTTCACTACCTTGATTCTTGTTCCTCAACAAACTTTCAATGTTGTCTATGTAAGGTTGTAGCTCTCCTTTCAAAGAGCGTCTACCTTGCATAAACCTGAAAAAATTAAAATAAAAAAATTAAGTACACAATTAAACTAAACTAATCCCCGGCAACGGCGCCAAAAACTTGATGTAATAATTCTCGCAAGTGCACAAGAGTCTACGAATAGCACAGTGTATGCAAGTAACGAGGTCGATCCCACGGAGACTAGTTAATCTAATTAATGTACCTAACGTGATGAATGATTGAGATTTAGGGAAAAAGGAAGAATGATTGATATAATAAAATAAAATAAAAACAAAGAAATAAAATTCAAATTTTGTGATACCAATATGAGAGGAACACTAGGGCAATGATTTCACCTAGTAATCCTATCACAAGCATTCAATTAACAAACACACAATTATGGTTCCGATTCAAGGGTTGATTCTTTCTTAAATATGTTGGTTCGTTCGTTCGCGGTGCCAACAAATATTATTAACAATGGATTAATCCTGTTCGGTTCGCAGTTTTTAACCCAAGGCTAACAACTCATTACGATCTAAAGAACTATAACAACCAATCAATCCCCTAAACCTTGTTCATGGCAGTCGACAATTGATTTCCTTAATTTCAGTTCCACTAAGACACGTGAATTCGGTTCGTTCCTTAGTCCTAGCTAGATGAATCTAATTGAGCATTCAATTGGTGGCCAATCAATCAAATAAACAATAGATTATAATCATAGAAATTAAAGACAAGAATCATGAACCAAAATTATGCATTCAATTAATTGAAGTACTTGCAATAATCATACTAGGCTACATCAAGCCCTAGCAAAGAGGTTTAGCTACTCATGTTATAAGAACACAAGGAAACTAAATATGAGAACGTCATGAATCAAGAACAAGAACAAAGAGAAAACTAGAGACAAGAACAAGAACAAAAGCTAGAGAATGTGTCTCTCCAATTCGTGTTATTGCACTGCCGTGCCTCCCCTTTTATAGTGACAAAAGCTTCCTTCAATTGATCACCTTGTCAAACTCGGTTTCCTTCACTTAGTTTGATTCGATTTCTTTTACTTGCCGTGCAAATCTCATTATTGCTTTTGCTCTTTTAATGACCAACGGCGTCATGCCTATATTTCCTTCAATTGAATCTTTGCTTTCAAAGTCAACTAAGCTCCCCTTGATATGTGTACTTCACTGACCCATGCATATCTTCATTTGGTGATCTTCATTGATTTATTTCCCTGTATTTGTTTGACCACTTGCGGCATCTTTTTTTGTTTCCTTCTAATACTGCCTTCTCTCATGGTCAAGCTTCCCTAACACCATCCGACCATTCTCCGGCCTTTTATGGGCTTTCTTGAACTCATGGCCTGGTGGCTTTTTAAGTGTCCATGTCTTGATACAAAATAAGACCTTTATCACCCATTTATTTATAATGTCCTGAAAATCAAAATAAAGGAAATATTTGTAATATCCATGACTAATTCAATTAAATAGAGACAAAAATAAATGTAAAGTGAGGTATAAAAATATATAAAATATCATACGATCAAGTACAGAGATGACGGCCAGTTTTCAAGACGTGTGTAGTTTCCCATGGATACAATTGTGGTTTATGGGTCGCATAGGGTTTGATTATTAAAGACTTCCGTTTTGTTAAATTTTAAAGACTTATTAATTATGTCTTATTGAATTTCTAAATACATTTTATTCATTCTTGGGATTATATTAAATGATTTTTGGAGGATTTGCATAGATAGTTTATGTTTTGGATAAATTGGTAATTCCGCAGATCCCCCTCTGGGACGGGCTGTTACAAAAGTAGACTCTCTCTCACAAGGAACTGAGTAGGAAGAGGGAGAGAAAACAAGATAACTTTTGTGTTTCCGAAAGTGTGTCTATAACTCGCTATAACCCCTCTATTTATCGTGGGGAGAGTGAGACCCTGCTAGAACTCCATAGGATAGTTTTAACTAAATTAGGGCATAGTCTCCTTTCTCTATTAGAATTAGACTCGTACCTTTGAGTCCTATCAACCTTTTGTCATTATCCTTTAATTATATATGATTATATCTCTTATCCCTAATATGTATTGGACCAATATTAATTGTTTAGCTCAAACCCATGTTGGGCAAACAAGACCCAATATTCTAACATGACAGTCATCATATGCATATTAAGGTTACAAGATTCCTTAAATTCCTTGCTAAATGTATCAATATATGAAAAACACAATGTAAGAGTGCATCACAGAATCAGTATATCTATTGGATCAAAACTTTCAACTAATTGAAGTTTCTGTTTGAAATTCATGTCTTTGACCATGAATTTAATTGAGATCCAATTAATGGATAAGTTGGAACTAAACATGAATATATAGAGTTTCATGTGGAGAATAATTATGTGTTTTCACTTGTTCAAAGCCATGAATAAAGTGAATGAAATTTTGCTTCAAAGTAAGCCATTTGGGCAAGACCAAGCTTGAGGAAAAATAAAAGTCTCACATTCGAGCTAGAATTAAGTAAACCAACTCTTATATATATGAGTGAGGGTTGAACTAATGGTTTAGGCCCAAGGGCACCCAAACTTTTGTGTGGTGGGTCGGCTCGCGTTTGTGTGTGTGGTGGGCCAGCTCAGTCTAGTCCAAGTTGTCGGGCCAGTGGGCTGCAAATACCACTGATGATGGTTGGTTAATGTCACGACCCATGTAGGGCACGTGACTGGAGCATGACCCCAAGGGACCCAGAGGCCCACTAGGACCACGCAAGCCTCATAATGAACAAATAAGATATGCAAACTGGATAGAAACACTCACAACATAGCGAAATCTGAATAAGTTCAGGGCCTACTAACCATACCTACTAGAAAATATCCTATCTGTAGTTAACAAAGTTTCTAAGATCATATGTTAATATATAATAGCAATGTACTATATATCATAGAAACTACCCAAACAACAAGTGTCGGGCTCATCAGAGTCGAACAAAACTCTAAGAAGCTAAAGACAATTTGGGATTTGCCAATTCTACTCTATCTGAAACAAAGATGTCAAAAAAGGAAGCGTGAGTCACAAGACTTAGTGAATGAATAATGACTTAAACAATGCAAAGGGGACAAGTAATACAACGAGATCAAAGGTACAATAATCTAGGCAGAAATCATATCAATCATAATCGAATGGGAGGACCATCATATAGAATCAGAATGGACATCATATCATATAGAGTCGGACACTCTCACAGTCCCATCAGAATAGATTCGGGTTTTACGTAATCGTATTTCTTTAAATTTTACCTTACGATCCGCTAGAAATCCGACTCTATTGAGTCAGACTTTCTGCGATGATGGAAGTTTTGCTTCACTTTTGCTTTACCCTATCCTCTTCTTTGAAATTGTTTTGATAAGATTTTATTTGGCTAGACCTTCAAATGACTCATATAATGATAAACTGAGTTGCAGATTGTAATCTTATTTTGTTTCTACACTTCGACCTTTTTCTATGATATTTGAGGAAAAATCTGTAGCTCTTGTGCTAGTTGGAGAACACGTTATTATCTGAGATCTCATGATTTTTCTGATTCTCTTTGGATTAAGTTTATGCTATTTTTGACTGGAATGTGGGGTAATTGTCGTATCACTATTCATAATCTTCCTTATCAAACTCTGAACGTTAATACTCTATTAAAGCTCTATAATCTATTAGTTTAAATTGGAATCCATATTTTCCATTTTGATTTCAGTTCTTGATTGTGCCTCTAGGCATTTCATTCAAAGCATAATTTTTTTCCCAATGGGGGATATTTTGGGTTCTTCACCATTTTGACTAGTCTAATTAGGTTAGTGTATAGATTCTCTTCAAATCTAAATGATTTCCTTGGTGTTAAAATATGACACACTACATACATCATGAGCGCACAAAGCACACCGAACTAGACTTGCACTATACCAGAGAGAAAGTCAGTGGCAGACCCAGGAATTAGAAGCATTGGGGGGTAGAAAAGTGATACGGGGATTTGGGAGCGGTGCCTCTGAAAATTTTGTTGGGGTTTGTTTGTGTAATAAATTTAGATTCAGCAAAAGCCACATTCACAAACGTAATTAAACAAAATTTAGTGATTGCATCAAACAACTAGTATGTACTTCAATTGCAGCTACACTACACGAGTTCCACATGGCCACACACCACTACACTACACGAGTCCCACACACACCACTCAACACAAGACAATAAAATAATATAAGCATATAACACAGGTATAAGAAAATGAAATCATACCTTCTTCATTCTTCACTGATACAACTACGAACTCCAAATGACACGAAGGCCACCATTTACATTAGTGCTGATCACTGCACTAGTCAGTGGACGAGAGATGGGGAGAGAGTGAGATATTGAGGGGCTGGGTCAAATTTGGGTTAGGGCACACACATAAGAGCTAAAAAACACATAGATGAGTTAGGGCTTAGGAGGATTGAGTTTAGTGAGTTGGGTGGGCTTTAATAGACTGGTTTTTTTTTTTTTTTTTTTGTTCTCTTTTTTGATTGGGGCCTATGCTCAAATTGTCATTAACCTACACTATAGTTAGTGGGATTTTTTTGGCTCACTGGGGGCCGTGCCCCTAGTGGCCCAGGTGTAGGTCCGCCTCTGGAGAAAGTGGAGGAAGGCATTATCAAATTAAACCATCTTCATACCTCTGAGGTACCTGGTGATTTCCTTATGTCACGGCCCAACCCTCTTGCCAACCAAAGCCCAACCGACGCCCTTGCGGGCCGGCTGTAACCAAGGCCCATGGGCTGAATCCCATGAAAACCTTGGCTGGTAGGTTGAGAAGGGACCGCGCTTATAAACGAGCACCTCTTCTCCCACTTAACCGATGTGGGACTCATGACAAACCCCACCCCTTCAAGACCAACGCCCACGTTGGTCGAGCACCATGGCGGCCTGCACTCTGTGGGGGGCTTTCACTGGGCTAGGGCCTCACCCGTACCAGATCCACAGGTAGCCCTTTCCATGGCCTTTCCAGGGTCCATGGGCCCGGCTCAAAGGGCCGGTTAAGTGTAGCCTCTGATACCAATTGGTATCAAACCTGCCTCTGATACCAATTGTCACGGCCCAACCCTCTTGCCAACCAAAGCCCAACCGACGCCCTTGCGGGCCGGCTGTAACCAAGGCCCATGGGCTGAATCCCATGAAAACCTTGGCTGGTAGGTTGAGAAGGGACCGCGCTTAAAAACGAGCACCTCTTCTCCCACTTAACCGATGTGGGACTCATGACACCTTACGAAGCCTCTATTGGTCAATTGCATTCAACACTTAATCCGCAAACTCAGCATGGTTTCTCAACCCTACTTAGTTTTAGGGGGGGCGGTTTATGAAATCTCCTCTTGCAATGGTTGTCCCTTCCTTGCGGTGATTCATTCGTGTGGCTAGGTTTACAGTTTTTGGTGCAAAGGCAAAGGAGTTGTACCAGTGTTTGGTCTTTGGCTGGTTTAATTGAAACGTTGCGTTTCATAGGAGTTCTATACACACTGTTTCACTTACTTTATTCTTTTTGTAATAAGCTTTCGTTTTTCCTTTTATTTAATTGGTCACATCAATTGTATGACCATTACATTTGAATTGCTCTGTACAAAAGCAACCATTGTTGCTGTTTACACTCACTAAAGTAAATTGCAATTGCTTTGCTTCAGATCCTTTTTCTTCCTCTACTTCTTCTTCTTCTTCCTTCTCCATCTTTTGTGTATGAATACTGCATCTTCAATCAATCTTCCGCTGTAAACAAAAACAAAAATTTCAAGATTATTTTATGGGATCAGAGGCATAGATCCACAAGGTATTGATCTCAATATACACGATGCACATGTTTTAGTTACTGAAGCTGTCTCAGAGGCTACAAACTGTTGATGCAAGAATTCAACAACCAAAAATGATAAGCGTTTGACTTGAGGGAGTTAGGGACAGAACAAAAGGATTTGCGTGGTTTGGCTTTGAGCCTAGGTCCACGGTGCTAAAGTGTGAGTCATCTTATTATTTGGTGATTATTACAAAGAGTATAAACTAAAGATAAGATCTATTAGCCAGAATATAGACTCAAGATCTCCTATTAAATCAAATCCCCTTTTCCATTGCTGATTGTTTTTCTTTTATACTTGTCTTATGCAATTATGCAGCAGTTGAGGATGTTTGTATCAGTTGAGGAAGTTGGTTGTCTCTTTTGGATATAACCGTTAGTTTATAACTGTATGGTCTTCGGCTTCGTCCATCAGCTGTCTCTCTTTAGCCTTTACGCATCATCTGTTTTTGTCTACTGGATATTCGACTTAATGTGAAGTATTGAGCTTAATGACCATGTCCTTTTAGACTTATGTTTTGGTCTGCTGTGTTGTATTGTATTGGGCTTATGGACCTTGCCTCTTTTGGGCTTATGTTTTGGTCTTGCCCTTTTTGTATTTGAGTGGGTCTGGTTAATTTTGACCCCTACAAATATGAGTATGTATCTCAGGATGTGGTAGATGAGGATAATATAGTTCCAAATACTCTGGATGAGTATTCGATTGGGGATGAACGCTCCGATAGGGAGGATAGTCCTAGGGAAGAAGCTTCGTTGTTGGTTGGACCTTTGAAGAATACACGTTCGAAGAGAAAAAAGATTGTTGAAACAACGGTAGAGGAAAGGGATAAGGGTGAAGATCTCATTTCCAAGGTTACCATGGATGAATTAGATAGACTTAGGAAAAAGTTTAATATCCTGATCGAAATAGAAATACGAGTTCCAAACTCTGATGAGTTGGCTTCTAGCTAAGTTCAGGGTTGGACTTTCGTCTATGTTCTATCGCTTAGATATGGTTTTAGGTTTCCTATTCCTCCTTTGGCTGAATATGTTTTAAAATTTTTTAAGGCTGCCCCGTGTCAGCTAATGCCAAACACTTGGGGTATCTTGCTTGCCCTAGATGCTTTGAGTATGAAATTTCAAATTCCCTTTGGGTTAAATGAATTTCTGGTTGCATATTTATCGCAAGAGAATAAGAAAGACCCTGAGAGGTATATGCTAACGAAGAGGGGTGAATTTCCTTTGATTATTGGGCTACTAACCAGTGATCATAATTGGCAGAAAAGATATTTTATGGTGAAGAATGAAGCAGTTCTAGGGGAGAATGATTCTATCCCAAGTTCTTGGCAACTTATAGGTAAAACGATCGGCTTTTATCTTCCTCTTAATTCTTTGGTTGGGTATGTAATACCCCGAACTTCTTGTTATTTTAGAAATTATGTAGGACCAACATGTGTTGAGTATATATATATATATATATATATATATATATCCATTTGAGCTGGGTAGACATGTTTGAAGTCTAATATAAGGGTAAAAGTCATTAGAAATTAATACCGAGGGAATCGGGGGTGTACGGAAGGTTTTCAAAACTGAGTATATGTGAAAAAGTGGTGTAGGTGCCCAGTTCTGATTGATCGGAACTAGGCTCCGATCAATTGGAAATTGGCACTGCAAAATATGGACGGTGGCCAATTCTGATCGATCGGGAGCGGTTCCGATCGATCGGACATGCCCAGTATGCGTGGGTTCAGTTTTTAAAACACACATTTCACGATTTCTCTCAAAAATAACCCGACCTAAATGAACCCTAGCCCCATTTTCTCTCAAAATCTCACATTTCCATCACCCAAGATCATCAACCAAGGTAAGGTTCTTCACTTTCAAGTTGTTTCATGACTTCTCTCTCTAGTTTACATATTCTTAAATTCCTCTCTTTGTCCTAATCTTTCAAGGTTCGAATCCAAACTCAAATCCACGAATTCCTACATCATTTGAGGCCTAAAGGAAGCTTGAATCCCTTCCTTTTACTTGTTTCTACAACCTTGGTAAGTTTCCTAAATCTAAAAGATAGTATTTAGAGATTGGCGCATTTTGGATTCTAGGGTTTTATGGGTTTTGTTGATTTGGGGGATAATCTTCAAATTAGATGAAATTAGTGATTTAATAGGTTGATTTAGACTTGTTCATGGTTGTGTTTCTAGATTCTATTGTTGATTGGAGTAGCACGCTTGAATAGGTGAAGTTCAAGAACTTGGAAAGTCTTGGGTAAGAAAAGGTAATGGTTTCTTGAGTTATTGGGTTAATTTGTGTTAGTTATATGAAATTGAAGTTATTGTATATTGATTGGAGGATGGGCTTACCGAATAATAGGTTGATTTGAGGCTGGAGAATTCAAGGTTGAGTATTGGTTTACATAACTAAATTTTGGAGTGCGAGGTAGGGAAATTTCACGCCTTTGCTATTCTCTTTGAATATGTCATACTTTTAAGAACGCTTATTTTTTTCCATTGCTCATTGTGATTCCGTTTTGCTTTAATTGTCCCTAAGGGAGAACAACTCCATTGTGATTACTTTGTTGTATAACTGGAGTATATTGCCTACCCTACATGTTCAGTCTTTATTGAGCTTGAATTATTCTTGACATGCATCATGTAGTAGTATATATACAGGTTGTATGTATACTTCATTGCATAACCATGTTTGACATGCGTTGTAGTTGCACGATAGATGTCGGGTATGGACCTGTACATCTCCTAGGTTTGATTGATGTGAAATGTGAAATGTCGGTGGACTGTTTAGGATTCCTATGAGTATGGGAGCGTCGGTGGGCCGAGTCAGGATTTCACATGTACTTATGGCACCATGCAGTGATGCCGTTGGGTTGTTCAGGGTCCCGATGAGTATTGGGATACCAGTGGGCCAAGTTAGGATCCCATATGGTGTTGTTATCTACTTGTGTTTTGGGTGTACATGATGTTAGTTATCATATTGTTGCATTTGTGCTTTTTCTATAATATTTCAGCCTTATTATTGATTATTCATTCGTTATTATTCCCTACTAGATCTTTCGCTCACCCTTTCTTTTCCTTATTCCCTCCTCGTAGGTGAGTCTAGTTCCGGTACCAGGGTTACGGATCAGGAGGAGCGTGCGTGATATGGATAGGCCCCTAGAGAGTAAAAGGACTAGATGGATCTAGAATTTGTTTATGTTATTAGTATTTCATCGTACTTGTTTTCTTGGTTGAGACATGTTGTGTGATACCTCAATTCGATGGTTGGATGGACAGTTGGGAGGGTGCTCCGTGTGATCGGGACTCCCGGACCTGGTTTGTGGACTTCGTGTCCTGACAATTGATTATGCATGCAGGATTACTCTTTGTGTTGGTTGTTTGATTATATATGTTATTGTGTGTGGAGAATTTATATGTGATTGTTAGGTGGTCAGAGGCCCTGCTTAGATTTGAGAATTTATTGATGATATGATTTGTTAGGTGGCCTGAGGCCGTTTGTTGTCTTTTGTAGTGCATCGAGCTTTATAGTTGACTTTGGTGAAAATCATTGATATTTGGGCATTTTTGGATCGAGACACCGAAGAGTTTGCAAAGGACGAAAGATCGTGGGAGAAAAATCGAAGATTGGATTGAAGCTCACCTTCAACAGTTTTTCTTTCTTTCTCCTTTGGTTTATTTTTCCTTGCTAGATTCTTATGGAATCTTTGAACATGATGGATTGTATCAAGTTTAGCACGAACTAAACTTTTTTGCTAAGGCTACGATGTAGCCTAACCATGATGATTCGGATTATTGATTTATGTTATTGACTTAATTATCAATCTTGTTTAGTATATATCATTGTGCTTAATGATTTTGAATGCTTGATCACCATTCGATTGATTTATTGTGCATGTTGAATCGAGAGAGGATGCATGTTACATGCTATTGTGGTATATGCCATGAATTGAACGAAGACAGAGATGTGCCAAAGTGATTTGTGCGGTTTTTCTACGAAATACCATAGAACTTAATTTGCTCGCATGCTTTTAAATTCACATAGAGATATCATGGGTCATCGTGTGTGGGTAATTTCAAATCTACTCGAGAGAGTGTTGGATAGGTTAGGGTATTTCACCATCAATACAAATTGATAATGATCTGATAGCGTGATCTTGATATTCGACTTCTTTAGTACTCAATAGGTGAATACTCCTCGTGGGATCGACATCTTATTTTTCACTATACTACTTGAGTGATTCGTATACTTGCAAATTTGCCCGACATGTTTTTGGCACCGTTGTCGGAGATTGTTTAGTTCTATTGATATTTATGCCAACTAGTTCTAAATTAATTTGGATTCCTTTATTTTTAGTTTTACTCTCTTTCTCAATGTTGAGATTTACGGTTCATTCTTCTATTTCTTCAGGTGTTTCTCGCACGTTGCATGAGACACTCAAAAAATGTGGGATTGCTTTTTGATTCGGAAATTGAACGGACTTGTCGACATTTGAACAAAGAGAGAAAAAAAGAACTTTTGAAAGAAAGAAAAACCATGGTTGATCTAAATAAGGGGATGAATAACCAAGCAATCACTGAAGGTCAAATTGGTGATGGTGCTGAGAATAGAGCCCAAGCTGGGGGTGTTGCACAAGAAAGGGCCATTATAGATTATGATGTACTTTCTATCATAGGAGCAAATTCAAGCATCAGGCGGCCGAATATTCAATCAAACAACTTCGAAATCAAGCCGGCCATTATACAAATGATGCAAACGTCGGTGTCATTCGACGGACTACCTAGTGATGATCCGAATGCTCATATTGCTAACTTTCTTGAGATATACGATGCTTTCAAGCACAATGGAGTTTCAGATGATGCGATAAGATTAAGGTTGTTTCCATTCTCACTCAAAGATAAGGTAAAAGCGTGGCTGAATTCTCTTCCAGCAGGATCTATCACAACATGGGATGAGCTTGCCCAAAAATTCTTGGCAAGATTTTTCCCACCAGTAAAGACTATTAGGATGCGAATCGATATCACAAATTTTGTGCAGTTTGAGATGGAGTCTTTGTATGAATCTTTGGAGAGGTACAAGGATCTACTACGGAAGTGTCCACATCATGGTCTCCTCCATTGGTTAGTGGTGCAAACATTCTACCAAGGCTTGGCACCAAATATTCTAATAAGCTCATACATTCTTACATTTTAATACTTCCTAAACATGTTTTTGCTGGGGAATTGGCTGTAAAAAGGGACTTAATACTTTGTTTTTCTCATTTTCAGCTTTTTGGAGCAACTGGATGGTTTTTGGTGGAAAACAGTCAATTTTGAGTATTTTGAAGAACCATCAATTGGAAAACAAAGTGAAGACCTTGACATTTGTTGAAGAATATTTTCAGAAATTTTCGTCGAGCCAATTAACCCAGATTTTAAAAAAAGTTGAGCAGAAGTGAGAAATCGTCAAGACTGCGCTGCCTGTGAAGAAGTGGGTCTAGAAGGTTATTCAGATTTTTGTTAGAGGCACGGGAGATAGCTTTGGAAAGCTAGGATGTCAAGCTTCGAATTGCATATTTTGAGGGATTTTTCCAATTAATGAAACATGGTCAGAATTAGTAATAAAGACAGCTGTTTAGCAGTCCATTTTAACGTAGGATTCAGACCTTTCCTCAATTGTTTGTTATTAAGGAAACTAAGGTTGATTGAAGAGTTTCCTTAGCGATGTCAGTAATGTGGGCAGGAAATTAAGGGTTTGGAGAAGGATATTTAAGGAGGCCTTCATAGAGACAGCAGACACACAACGATTGGGAGGAATTCTTCGAAGACAACCGTTAGTTCTACCTTGGTGAAATCTTAGACTCTCCATGTTTTTCCTGGAGCTTTCATCTATGGTGTTGTGTAACTAAATACTTTTGCTAGGACATGATGAAGTTTTAATATGATACTCTAGTTGTTATTGCCTTTATTCTTAATTACTCTTTTGATGTTGGATTTTTAATCACCATGTTATATTGTTTGAATGCTTAGATGACTGATCACCAACTGGGTTTTCAAATAAGTAATCTGTTGCAAGTTCACGTAGATACCGTACGGGATTTGAGACCAGCTTCTAGTGATTAGAAATTGGAGACACTTAGGGTAGATACCATACTCCTAGGGTTTACATGGCATATTAAGGGATTCTTGCAATAAGGACATCTTGCATATTCATATTTGAGTTAGATACCATAACCAAATTACATGTTAAGATATAAACTAATTAGCCTAGATACCATAGGTAATTCATGTCTTAGTGAATTCGCCAACAACATCAATTGAGTGGATTGAGAGTAAGGTGAGAAACAACTAGAGAGGATTATTAAGATGGATTCATCGTCCTAGTGCTTTTATCAAATTGTTTACAACCTAGCTTGACAAGTTGCGATTTTCTTATTTTCTTGCTTAAATTCATTGCTTTCTTGAAATCATAAACAATCATCATTCTGAATTAGTTCGATTTCTTTTAATAAGTACAGTGATTAATTGCGTTGAATAGTCAATCCTTGTGGTACGATCTCGTACTTGCGTAATCTATTCTACTACGGACTTGTGCGCATGCGAATGATTTAATTTGGGATTTTTGCTTGCTATTTTAAGCAATCAAAAATTGCTACCAAGTTTTTCGCGCCGTTGCCGGGGATTGTTTTATTCAATTCGATTAATTATTTGTGCTTTATTTAGTTTTAATTTTGTTAAATTTTTCTTTGTAGGTTATAGAATCAATGCGTTTTAGCTCGAGTCAAAATTCTGTAGCTCGTGCTAATACGACCAACAAACAGGTTTTCTTTTGTGGATGACTGGTATTCGATCAAGGGGAAACGAGGGTATTGAATTTGAACCTAAGATTGAGTATCATAAGGAAGCAAAGAGAAGAACGAGATGAGTTTAATAGAGAGGACATTAAGGAAGACATTGTTGACCAAGGACAACCCGAAAGAAGACTTCTTGGTGACTACACAGCCCGATAGTATACAATGCTCCATCATGTATTGTTCTAGCTCCAGCAACTGGACAATTTGAGTTAAAAATACAACATATCCAGATGTTAAATATGTTCAAGGGAGATGGCAATAATGATCCATATCTTCATGTGAAGGAATTCTTTGATTTATGTTCTACTTTTCACAACACAAGGATTTCAGATGAACAAGTGAGACTCTGTCTCTTCCCATTTTCGTTGAAAGACAAAGCAAAAGCATGGCTTAATTCCCTTCCTCCTTGATCAATCAATACATGGGACGAGTTAAAAAGTTTCTTCTTAAGTTTTTCCGGCTCAGAAAATCAATGCTTTGAACTTTGAAGAGGGAGATTCATAACTTTGCTCAAAACGAAGGGGAATCATTCTATGAATGTTGGGATCGGTACAATGACTTGTTTATTTGCTGCCCTCATCATGGTTTTAATGAATATGAAAAGGTCCAATTTTTCTACGAAGGATTAACACCTCAAACTCGCCAAACCGTAGATGCTACGGTGGGAGGTAGTTTGTCGATGAAGACTTCAGCTGAAGCCACTGAAAGATTTGAGACCATGTACTTGAATTCACAACAATGGAACATAAATTCACGAGAGAAAGTAGCAGCCCCTAAACAGCGAGGTGTTTATGAGATTAATTCTAACTCAGTTCTTGAAGCAGAAGTGGCAAAATTGAGACATGAGCTGAAGCTACTAGCTGGAAAGAAGGAGGTATGTGCTATGTATTCTAGCACTATGCATACTATTGAAGTGTGTCCACATAATCCTTCAGGACAAGAAGAAGTCGCATTTGGAATATATTCACAGAATAGAGCAAGGTACAATCCCTACTCTAACACCTACAATCCGGGTTGGAGAGATCATCCGAATTTCTCATGGAAAAATTTGCAAGGACAATTCTTCAAAATTCCACAACCTCAACAAACACCTGAGCCCAAACAGTCGCCCATTGAAGACGTACTCGCCCAATTCATGCAAGTTACACATGCTTCAATTCAAAAACTTGAAATGCAGGACAATTAGCTAATGTGGTGAGTGAAAAGAAGTAGGGTGAATTCCCTAGTCAATCTGAAGCAAATCCAAGAGGGAGAGAACAAGCAAAGGCAATTAAAACCTTACGTAGTGGAAAGCCATATGATCGAAGAGATGAGGATCCTGGTGATAATATGGAGGTTACAACAACTGAGGATACAGCAGCAAAATCACCATCTGTCGAAGAAAGAGAGAGGCAACTTGAATAACCAAAGTTGGCTAAAAGAACTTCCCCTATTACAGCACTGGATGCACCATTAAAGGAGAGAGTTTTCGTACCTCCTTTGCCTTTCCCTCAACAGTTTCAGAAGCAAAAGAAGGATAGACACATGCTAGATATCATGGAGTTGTTCAAGAAAGTTCATATAAACATTCCATTGTTAGATGCAATCAAACAAGTACCATCTTATGCCAAATTCCTCAAAGACATTTGCACTAACAAAAGCAAGTTTATGGAACATGAGAAAGTGATGCTATCCGAAGAGTGTAGTGCTTTCTTCTCAACAAATTGCCTCCAAAGTTAAAAGATTCAATGAGTTTTACAATCCCTTGTGTTATTGTCAATTTATGATTTGAAAAAGTTTTGACTGATTTAGGTGCTAGTATTAACTTAATGCCATTATCTGTTTTTCAGCAACTTGGTGTCGGAAAGATGCAACCAACATCAATAAGCTTACAACTTGCAGATCGGTCCATCAAATTCCCAATTGGGATTATTGAAGATATTTTAATAAAAGTGGATCGATTCTTCCTGCCAGCAGACTTTATTACCTTGGATATGGAAGAAGATCAACATATTCCCATAATTATGGAAAGACCATTCTTGGCCACTGCTAGAACGATAATTGATGTGAAAAGGGGGCTATTGACAATGAATGTTGAAGGAGAATTTCGAGTATTTGAAGCCATGAAGAGACCAATGGACATAGAGGAATGCAATCGACTGGACATAATCGAGCAGCTTATACATAGCAAATTCATCATTGAAGCTGGTAATGATGAATTAAAAACCAGTATTGAGCATCCTGATTTGACTCGAGCTATAGCTGATGAAGTGTCAGACGTGGTGGCTGTGCTAAATTATGCTCCGCCACTCAAATGGAGATGAACTGCTGAACCTTTAGGACCACCTATCCTATGAGCAGTACCATCTATTCAGCAAGCCCCTAAGCTGGAACTTAAACCACTGCCAACTCATCTGAACTATGCATTCCTTGGAGATGTAGAGATTTTGCCCATAATTATTGCTTCTGATTTGAGTGCTACTAAAGAAGAAAAATTATTGAGGGTCATTAGAGAGCACAAAGAGGCAAGTGGGTGGACTATAGTAGACATACGAGGTACAAGTCCCTCCATTTGCGTGCATAGAATTTATCTGGAGGAAAATGCCAAACCAACAATTGATGCACAACGAAGGTTGAATCCGATCATGAAGGAAGTTGTGCGAGCCAAAGTTTTGAAGCTTCTTGATGTTGGGGTAATTTATCCTATCTCAGCAGTCCATGGGTAAGTCCAACGCAAGTGGTTCCAAAAAAATCTGGGATCACGGTGGTCGAAAACAAAAATAAGGAATTGGTGCCTACCCGAAAAGCAACTGGCTGGAGAGTGTGTATCGATTACAGGAAGTTGAATTCTTTCACTCGAAAAGATCATTTTCCCCTTCCTTTCATTGATGAAATGTTAGAACGATTAGCTAGTCACTCACATTATTGTTTCTTGGATTGTTATTCAGGTTATAATCAAATTGCCATCGCACCGGAAGATCAGGAGAAGACAACATTCACCTGCCCATTTGGCACATTTGCATTCCGGCAGATGCCATTTGGATTGTGTAACGCGCCAGCCACATTCCAACGATGCATGCTCATTATTTTTTTGGACATGGTTGAACGCATAATAGAGGTTTTTATGGATGATTTTTCTGTATTTGGTTCCTCCTTTGATGATTGCTTATGAAATCTAACTTTGGTGTTAGCAAGATGCAAAGATACTAACCTTGTTTTAAATTGGGAAAAGTGTAATTTCATGGTTAGGCATGGTATTGTGTTAGGACACTTGATTTCCAGAAAAGGCATCGAAGTGGACAAGGCAAAAATTGACGTGATCGCTGGTTTACCACTGCCAACATCGGTTAAAGATGTCCATTCTTTCCTTGGCCACCTGGATTTTATCGGCGGTTTATCAAGGACTTCTCCAAACTCAGTATACCATTGTCCAATTTGTTGGCAAAAGATACAAAGTTTGAGTTTGATCAGTCCTATTTGCATGCTTTTCACACTCTTAAACAACTCCTTATTTCAGCCCCTATTATCACAGTTCTAAATTGGAACTTGCCGTTTGAACTAATGTGTGATGCTAGTGATTTTGCAGTAGGTGTTGTGCTAGGCCAAAGGAAAGACAAGCTGCCGCAAGTGATATATTATGCATCCATAACTTTGAATGATGCCCAACAAAAATTATTCCATAACTGAAAAAGAAATGCTTCTTGTGGTCTTTGCATTAGAGAAGTTTCGGTCCTATTTAATTGGGTCTAAGGTTTTCGCGTACACAGATCATGCAGCATTAAGATACCTTATGACCAAGAAAGATGCCAAGCCAAGACTTCTTAGATGGGTGTTGTTGTTGCAATAAATTGATTTAGAGTTGAGCGACAAGAAAGGTGCTGAGAATGTAGTGGTAGATCACTTATCACGCCTCACTCACAATGAAGAAAAGGATACCTTACCTTTGAATGAAAATTTTCCTGATGAGCAATTGTTTGTCCTTAAACATGAAACACCATGGTACGCAGATATCGCCAACTACCTAGCCAGTGGAAGGTTACCACCCAATCTTAAGCACTCAACAAAGAAAAAAAAATTTAGCTGAGGTGAAATTCTACTTTTGGGATGAACCATACTTGTATAAGTATTGTGCCGATCAAATAATTTGAAGGTGTGTACCAGCCATAGAACAAAGTAGCGTGCTGGAGTTTTCTTATCATCATGCATGCGGAGGTCATTTTGGACCAAGGAGGACAGCGGACGAAGTACTACAGAGTGGGCTTTACTGGCCTTCCTTATTTAAGGATGCTCATCGATGGTGTACCACTTGTGATAATTGTCAACGAGCTGGCAATTTATCACGTCACAATGAAATGCCTCAACATGGTATTTTAGTAGTTGAATTGTTTGATGTATGGGGTATGGATTTTATGGGACCTTTCCCTTTATTGTGTGGAAATCAATACATATTAGTTGCCGTTGAATATGTCTCAAAATGGGTAGAAGTAGTGGCCACCCCAACTAATGATCACAAGGTTGTATTAAGGTTTTTACAAGGCACCATTTTTCCAAGATTCGATACTCCTCGAGGAATTATTAGTGATGGTGGACAACACTTTGTCAATAAGGCCTTCAAGTCTCTATTATCCAAATATAACATCTTGCACAAAGTGGCGACGCCATATCATCCCCAAACAAGTGGACAAGTTGAAGTTTCGAATAGGGAAATCAAACGGATTTTGGAAAAAATAGTGAATGGTTCACGCAAGGATTGGTCTATGAAGCTTCATGACGCCTTATGGGCTTATCGGACAGTATACAAAACACCCATTGGGATGTCCCCTTTTCGGTTAGTGTATGGGAAAGCATGTCATTTATTGGTTGAGCTGGAACATAGAGCTTTCTGGGCCATCAAGAAACTCAATTTTGACTACCAAGCTGCTGGAGAGAGGAGGCAACTGTAGCTCAATGAACTGGCGGAAATTCGCAATGATGCGTACGAGAATGCAAATATTTATAAGGAGAGAACTAAGCACTTTCATGATAAGATCATCCTTCGCAAAGAATTTCTACCTGGACAAAAGGTGTTGCTGTTCAATTCACGACTACGTCTTTTTCCAGGTAAACTCAAGTCGCGATGGTATGGCCCTTTTCTTGTTGTGCATGTATTACCCCATGAAGCTGTTGAAATTCAGAATATAAAAGACGGGACAATCTTCAAAGTAAACGGCCATCGTTTGAAGCCGTATCTTGAAATTCCTGGAAATTTTGATGTAGAAAAGTCCTCACTCCACTTGAGTGAGCCAATTGATTCCACTTAGTCTCATGATCAGAGTTCGACTGTGGACTATAAATCCAGCGCTTTTGGGAGGCAACCCAAATTCTTTCTTCTATTTTCAATTTTTTTTAATTTTGATTTTATTATAATTTTTAGAGACTCTGACATGTTAAGTTTGGGGTGTTGTAGGTTCTTCTTTGTTATGGTTCTATGGTGAGTGTAGTAACCGGTTTTCGTCCGGCCAAAAATATTAATAAAAGAAAAAATAAAGATATGAAATCCAAAATAAAAATTAAAGGAGGAAAAATGAAATCCTAACTCGTTTTTACTTAAAAGCCAGTGGATTTATAAACTCAAAATTCATGGCCCAATTCCTACGTTTTGGCCCAATTACTAAAAACAAAGCCCTAGAAAATATCTAAAGAATAAAAAGAATAAATAAATTAAATAGAAAATTAGAAAGTAGAAAAAACCAAAAAGAATAGTCATCTTGATTAAAAGGAAAGAAAAAGTAAGGGCAAAAGGGGAAAATTGAAAGAGCTAGGGTTTTAGTGGGGAGAGGTTGCACAATATAAAGAGCACACCATACGGTTTTGAAAAGGAAAAAGGGAGAGTGAGACTAAGGTAGCCGCACAACACACAAAGGGAAAAAAGAAAAAAAGGGGAAGAGGAAATCGGGAGAGAAGAAAAGAAAGAAGAGAAAACGGAAGGAAAACAGGGAGCAAAAAAAAACCAGAGAGAAAGGAGAGGTTTCTTGGTGGAGAGAAAGAGAAACAAAGAGAAGAAAACCAGAGAAGCCGAGAGAGAGAGAAAAGTGCTGCATAGAAGAACCAGGAGGATTAGAAAGAAGGAGGGCCAAAGTCGCGATACAAAGGAGAATCGTCGGGGATAAAAAGGGTCGCTCAACTTAGTTCTAGTCTCCAAGGGTAACGCTTCTAACCAACATATCTTGAATCTTGTTTTACTTCTCTGTCTTTGTTTCTCTGGTTCTACTCCGGCAGCTCTGTGATTCTATTTCTTTGAAAATCTGGTTCATGATGCTGGGTTGAGTTTCGTTGTTTGTTTTGAGTTGATTTTCTTTGCTGGAAATTGTGTTGATTTTCTTTGTTGCTTGCTGTTGTTATATCCGATGTTGGTTTCCTTAGTATGAGCATGATTTGATTACTATGTTGAATCTGGGATTTTGATGCTTGGTAGATGCCTGGGTTTGATGTCTGGCTGGTGTGAAGGTTTATGCTGTTAATAATGAGGGACTACGCTATTAATGATAAGATAGAAATCCTGTTCAGGTTCATGTTGATTTTTTTGGGTTCAAATCCTTGCTAGTCTCAAGTGCTTCTGTTGTATATATGTATGTGATATACGTATTTGCGGGTATATGAGTGTACATATCTATGTACAGTGTGTATATGTATATATATATAGTATGTATATATGTGTGCAGGGTGTATGTGTATATGCGTTTGTATATGTATGACAGTTTATATATGTGTTTGTATATCTGTTTATGATGCATATGGATATGTGTACTTAATTTGATTTGAATTTGATGTTATATTTGAATACCTCTTTGACCCATTTTGTGTTTACTTGTTGGGCTTGGGTCGAATGAACTACTTGGGGCGAGGGGCAATTTAGAGAACTTGGGCTAAAAGACATACATGGAGGAATTGGATCGGATTTGAGCAACCGGTCCCATGAGCAATGTTTGATTTTTGTACATATTTGTGTTATGGCTAAGCTTATTATTTGTCATGCATAATTGTAAAGCGTAAGCTTTGTAATAGTGTAGTAAAAATAGTGGATGTAAAAATAGAAAATGCATACATGATATTCTAGGATGCTAGAAGCATATAGAAACTAGGGATTGATTTTGTGAATGATGATTGCATTAGAATGCATGCTTAGGACTTTGATTCCTCACACTATGCCATGATGCTTAGACGTATGCTAGGATTGTTTGAATGCCATGAAAATAAATGCAACGCGTTAGTCATTAGAATTAATCCAAGCCGTCTGACTTTAATAAATACACCAAGACTAAATTATGGAACCCTTATGTTTCGTTTAAATACCATGGAGCCTTCAAGATATTGGGGTTCCATTGGCATTCATTCAAAACATTTGGATTTCGTGGACCCGGAATGCAAATATGTTTTTAGGGATTAGGAGAATTTATTTAAGGACTCAAAGGTGGGTTTAAAGATATTTGGCCCATTCAATGAGCCATAAATGGATTCTTTCTTTTCTCATGAAGAACATAATTGTGAGTAAGGCTTGAATTGAACATTTCTTCTTGATTGTGGGCCCTTTTGGTACATCAACCAAGTCCCCAAAAAATCCCTTTTCCAAAAATATCGAAACCCACTCAAAGTGGAATTTTTCATCCAGACTAAGCAAAACAAACATCTTTGGCCAAGCCGGGAATGGCCCCAATGATCCCGTGCACACCTTTTTTCAAATCATCCAAATCCACTCCAAGTGGAATTTTTATTCATCTTTGGCCAAGCCGGGAATGGCCCCAATGATCCTGTGCACCCTTTTTTGAAATCATCCAAATCCACTCCAAGTGGAATTTTTATTAATCTTTGGCCAAGCTAGGAATGACCTTAGTGATCCCATGCACATTTTTCTTTAAACCACTCCAAGTGTATTTTTCATCACATTCGCAATGAGATTTTCAAAAACAAATTAGAGCCAAATAGGAAAACATTTTTGAAGGTAACTGTTTTCGGGAGTTGTGGGGTGCCTAATACCTTTCCCATGCTCAATAGACCCCTTTGCCCATTTTTCTCGTAGACCAGAATGGATGTCCAATTGCATCCTAAAAATCAATTGGTGGTGACTTCATTGTTTTTCATGCCGGTTGCTTCAGCAAGCCTATGGATGTGAAAGGTATTGGGTATTACTTGTGGTGCTGAGTCAACTACAACATTTAGCTCGAGTCACTTCTGTGACATGGTGCAATAGTGACAATTTAGCTCGAGCTAAATAATCACAATAGGGCTTTTGACTTTTGAGAGGGTTCAAATTGTGTCAATTTAAACATTAATACACACACATAACACTCAGTCTCTCACAGTCAGGTCACTCTTCATACCTTAAGAACCTTTACTTTGCCACAAGTTTCTCTCGTTGGTTTTTTATAGAAGGTCATTCTATATTCAGGTATGTGTCCACTCCTCTCTCTCTGAACTATTTGTATTCTCTTTATCACGAACCAGTGTCCTACTTTCCTGCGTCCTTACCGTAAGCACTTGTTGTGCCGTTTTGTTTTGAAGAAATCATGGTTTCGTGTGCTTCAAATTTATGACTAATCGGAGAATAGGTGTCTGCCTGCATAATTGAATATGTACTATTGATGGTGCCCTGCTCCTATTTTGTGCAGCAGACCCTGCACTTTCTTGTATGCCCAAAATGTGTTCGTGGAAATGCCAATATAAAACAAATTTGGGTTGTGGGTCATACATTGTGCTGACTGTGATGTCTGTGTGAAGAAGAACAATTCATGTTGCTTGTAACTTGCCTAAACTGATTATGTAGTTATAGTAATTGACATAATTTTTCAGGTACTATGTCTAAAAGGCGCTGGAATGTCGTTGCACCTTCAGCACCACCACAACAACAGACCTCTCCCACCAGGCAATCTACCAAATCCTCTTTCCACAATGCAGAAATCATCTTTGAGTTGACAATTGACCCAGCTACTCTACAAATCGACGAAGGACGCTGGGCTCTACGTTTTTTTACTTACACATGGGATGAACTTTCTCAGCGAACCAGACCCATATGAACAATGTCCTGTCTATCCTCGTTTAGTACGAACATTTTATCAGACATTCATAAAAATACCACAAGCGGGTAATAAGGATACGGCAACTGATTTATATATGGTGTGCATAGGAGGCAAAAAGGTGAAATTCACTGAAAAAGACATTTGTCTATGCTTAGGGGTACTACCTGAATATTCTCGCAAGATTGGTTTTGATCCTCCACGTGAAGTTTCCACATGAAGAGATGATTCAAGACATGTGTGGGGATCACCGTAGAAGAATGGATTGGGTAGTAGGAGAGCTCACTTGCCTCCAGACATGTGGCTCATGGATACATTACCGCGCCATAATCTTTGTCCTATTGGTCATGGGCAAGAGCGTCATCAACCATATCTATCTATCTTGTACTACATCTACAAAGACATTTGGTTCAATCTTGGTGAAGTTTACCTTGACAGTATTCAGAAAATTCACAGCAAGGTTGCTAGAATGCAACAACCGAGAAAGGTAAACTTTATTTCCCTCGATTGATAACCAGATTACTTGTCCATTTGGGAGTGTCATTGTCGACTCCTACTCCAGTCCAAGAATACGAGCCAGTCATGTTCGAGGAATCAAAATTCAAATCTAGCAAAATACATATGCGATCAACTCGAGGACCTGATGCAGTGGTAGAGGAGAATGCCATACCAGCTGCTACACCCACTAATGCCCCTGTACCAGACATTCCACCTTATGTGAGTGACATTCTCATGCGACTCAAGACATTGGAAGAAGGTCAACAACAGATTATCCGAAACCAGCAAGCCATTCTCGCTAGACTACAAGAACATCGGAATGCGGATGATCGCTCGGGCAGCGATTGAGTTTCTTCACCTCTCATCTCTACATCATCGGAGTCAGGTTGTACCATTCCTTCCTTTACATTTTGTTTTGTCTGAGATTTTGTTATGGTTCATTGTGGACAATGCACAGTTTAGGTGTTGGGGTGGGTTATTGGGTTATCTAGTTCCTTTAAAAAAAAAAAATTTTGCATATCATCATGTGTCATCCTTTTTACGGATATGAAGTTATCTAGTTCTGTTAGCACTCAAATAAATGAAAGTTGGGAACACACCATCATATCCAAGTCCTTTTAGACTGAGTTTTCTTCATCTATTCTTTTAGTTAAAAAATAATTACACTTGCACATATTACACATGTTTGTGGGGCATGCCAATTGTGATTAATCATGAATGTTGTTAGTGTTCTAAGGGGAGTTGAAATTTGTTGAGTTAGATACTTTGGCATATAGTTTAAAAAAAATTAATTAATTAATTAATAAGCAATTGCAAAATAATGGTGTGTTGTCTTTGGTTTCCTCTACTGAGTAACCGGGCCTCTTGCCTAGCAAGTAGTGAGTTTCGTGTAAAAAGGTAGAGAGATCGAGACAAATACTTACATGACTAGCGAAGCCTCGTACCCTTTTTGACTCGAGTCATTAAACTCGTAGGGGTGTCTCTACACCTAATGTCCTAAGCCAACTGGTTGGAAGTCATTGATTGAAAGCTCACTACAAGGGTCAATTAGAAAGCGTAATGAGGTTTAGCATTGCACAAGTCATTAAAAAAAACAAAAAAAAGAGGAAAATAGAACATATGCCTTGGTATTTCACTTAATAGTTTCAATGATCTTTGTGATGCAGCAATATTTGTGTTATGATCAATTGAAGGTCGAAAATTCATGTGTGATTCATGCATAAAAAAATACATAATGAACTAAAGGAATAGATGGTGTAAGCATTTGGTTGAAGTGGCTGCAATGTGATGTGTGGAGTTTGAATTCGGGATTTAGTTTGTGTGTGTACAATTATGAATTTTCTTCTATTGATGTTTTGTGGAAGACATCATGATGATTTGTGAAAAAAAAAATGTAATGTTTGTGGGTGTCGTTTTGGTAAACCCTCACGAGACTAAAACTCATCCACTAGGGACACCTAGGGGTTTAAAGGCCTATTGCATACGCTGAATGTAACCGTGATTCCTACGAAAGTGAGTTAAGTTTTTTTTTTATTTGTTTGATTTATTTTCTTTGCTAGAGGACTAGCAAAAACTAGGTTTGGGGGTATTTGATAAGCTCATATATTCTTACATTTTAATACTTCCTAAACATGTTTTTGTTGGGGAATTGGCTGTAAAAAGGGACTTAATACTTTGTTTTTCGCATTTTCAGCTTTTTGGAGCAACTGGATGGTTTTTGGTGGAAAACAGTCAATTTTGAGTATTTTGAAGAACCATCAATTGGAAAATAAATTGAAGACCTTGAAGTTTGTTGAAGAATATTTTCAGAAATCTTCGTGCAGCCAATTAACCTAGATTTTGAAAAAAATTGAGCTGAAGTGCGAAATCGCCAAGACTGCGCTGCCTATGAAGAAGTGGGTCTAGAAGGTTCTTCAAATTTTCATGTTTTTCCTTGAGCTTTCATCTATGGTGATGTGTAACTAAATACTTTTGTTAGGGCATGATGAAGTTGTAATATGATACTCTAGTTGTTATTGCCTTTATTCTTAATTACTCTTTTGATGTTGAATTTTTAATGACCATGTTATACTGTTTGAATGCTTAGATGACTGATCACCAACTAGGTTTTCAAATAAGTAATCTGTTGCAAGTTCACGTAGCTACCATACGGGATTTGGGACCAGCTTTTAGTGATTAGAAATTGGAGACACTTAGGGTAGATACCATACTCCTAGGGTTTACATGACATATTAAGGGATTCTTGCACTTAAGGACATCTTGCATGTTCGTATTTGAGTTAGATACCATAACCAAATTGCATGTTAAGATAAATGAATTAGCCTAGATACCATAGGTAATTCATGTCTTAGTGAATTCACCAACAACATCAATTGAGTGGATTAAGAGTAAGGTGAGAAACAACTAAAGAGGATTATTAAGATGGATTCATCGTCCTAGTGCTTTTATCAAATTGTTTACAACCAAGCTTGACAAGTTGCAATTTTCTTATTTTCTTGTTCAAATTCATTGCTTTCTTGAAATCATAAACAATCATCATTCTGAATTAGTTCGATTTCTTTTATTAAGTACAGTGATTAATTGCGTTGAATAGTCAATCCTTGTGGTACGACCTCGTACTTGCGTAATCTATTCTACTACGGACTTGTGCGCTTGCGAGTAATTTAATTTGGGACGTTTGCTTGCTATTTTAAGCAATCGAAAATTGCTACCATATTCGATCTATGATAGATGCCATAGCGGGAGGAAGTTTGATGGGGAAGAGTCCTGAAATTGCATATAAGTTACTAGAGGAAATAGCTGTCAACAATTATCAGTGGCCATCGAAGTGAGTGACACCGAACAAACCAACAGGAACTTATGAAATTGACATTGTTTCTAACCTTGCTATTCAAGTTACATATTTGACAAAAATGTTAGATAATATGCAGGTGAACTCAGTTCAAGCTACTAATATTGTTTGTGAATTTTGTGCAGGGAATCATGTAGGTATAGACTGTCAGATGGGGAGTCGATTCGTCACCAACAATGTTGAGCAAGCCAACTATGTTGTAAACCAACAAAGGCAAAATAATGCTTACTCGAACAACTACAATCATCCATGGCAAAATCACCCAAACTTCTCTTGGAGCAATCCTAATAATTTTCTGAAACCTCCACCATGTTTACAAACAAAAGTGAATAAAATAAAATAAAATTAAATTAGAAAAAATATGAATGGTGAAGGTCTGCGCAGACCTTCACCCGAAACATTAAAAAAAAAGAAAGGTTTCTTTGCTAGCTTTGTCCTCTCACTTCAAACCACCCATTTTTCCGGTGAATTCCGATGAAGCCCCGGTCGGCAAGGGTTTCCTTTGGGTAGAGTCACACACATACTTCAACTTTCTACAAGAAAAGAGTTGGATTGAGGTAAAGTTTTGGTTTTAGGGTTTGAGAGCTAGATGGGTTTTGGGGTTTTTGGCTCATGAGAGTTTCTTTGTTTAATAACTCCAAATTTAGTTCTAATCTTCTTGTATTACTAGATTCATGTGTGGTTCTTAAATCAATTCAAAAGGAGGCTTGGAATTCTTGAGTTGGTGGAACTAACAAGGTTCAAGGTAAGGGGTATTCACTCAAATTGCTTTAATTAAGTTTGGGTTGGGATGAAAAATAATATTGTGATATGATTTTAATTGTTTAACCTTAGAGAATTAAGGTAGAATATGAATTTAGTGGAAATGAGGATATTGTGTAGTACGAAATGAGGAACTTGAATGGGCTGGTGAATATGGAAGCTCAATGGAACTTATTTTAATGAATAGGTTAGTAAATTGGCGTGGAGGGTGCGTTGCTTCATTTGTGAGATTGCGAGTCTACCCCGAGGTAGGGATTTTTCCCCCTTTCTTTGCTATTTTCAATCTTCAGAAAAGACAAGCCTTGAATATTATTTCGATTGACTCGGTAAGCTCCTTTGGGCCACTCTTTGCTTGTTCCAAAGAAAGGCCGTAGCCCAATTCATATTTATCTCATTGTTACTTAAAAGTTTATTTTTGTTATGCATTATAACCCATGACATGCTCGGTCATAAATCGGGCATTATGTAATTTTCATGCATCATGATGAATGGATGTTGTATTTATAATTGTTGCTTGAATGACATGAATTGTAGGAATTACATTAGATGCATGGTGTGTCCCCAGGATGGACTCGGGGCTCACGTTAGGTGTTGGATGATTTGGGCACGGGCGTGGATGATGGTTAGGAGCCTTGTGCTGGTCCTAGGCCAGAGGATTCCTGTAGTGGAATTTGTTACTGCACGTTGGCTAGTATGTGATGCTAGGCCAGGCATGATAGGCTGAGATATCACTGTGGGGCCGACAATGAGTAGTTGCAACCACATGCGTACCAACCTTCTCTCTAGCGGTTTGAGATTGATGGATATGCGATTGTGGTATTGATTGGATGCTAGAGAGAGAGGTAGTGCGGTGGATTCTCGTCGGCTTATCGCCGTAGGGCGGGAATCTGATTCACCGACTTAGGTGTCATTGGTGGAGGATATGGAGGTTCGGTTGGGTTGATCAAGTGTATTAGCTTTGCACTGCATATTGTTGCATTGATAATTAGTTATAAATTTCCAGCTATACTATTGTTCTCGTGTTCTATTATTTATCCTTACTGAGCCTTCTGCTCACCCTATCTATTTTCCCTCCCCACAGGTGAGATAAGATCTAGTGCACATGCTACAGATCAGCAGGAGGACACGTGACGGGGTGGCCTGGACATTAGTTTGTTTTGTGTATCTACGTGGTCCTTGTGTGTGATATATATATATATATATGTTTATGGCTATGTTTTGATTGTGAAAATGTACATGGATATGGGTACTCATGTATGATGTGTTGTTTGCATGCTACGTTTGTGTGTGCGGGTTGTAGTATGAGAGTTTAGATGTATGTTTGGTTATGGATGATGTATGGATGACCCAGAGGGGTATCCCATGATTTTTGGATGGTTGATGCTGATGATGGAATTTGTTACTAATGGTGGACCTTGATGGTCAGTGGATTTGGATATAATAGAACTGTTTATTTGTTGTGTCTTAATTACAGGGGGGTTTCCTTAATTTATGGGGAGATGCTGCCGAAATTTTTGATAAAGTTCATGCTGGTTTGGGATGTAACATGTGAGATGCATGTGGTGTTTGTGTATTTGTCCTCTTCTTCACGCTCCGCTAATCAAAGCGTGACAATTTGGTATCGAAGCCAGGTTGGCTCTGTGTAGGACCTAGGGAGTGGGTCAGTGTGTTTGTTGTGTGGTGATTGTATATGGTGTTCCTAGGCTACATCACGATGTTTGCTGATCTGGTATGTTATTCCTGTGAATCCTCGTATAGCTTATGTCGATAAGTTTTTGTATGTGTATTTATAAGATATGAATGTACACACGTAGAGATCCTTGCATTGATTGGTCGCATAGTGGGGGACGTGGTGGAGGACGAGGCTCAGTGAGTGCTCAGTCATTTGAGGTATCGTAGGGATCAGGTTTGGTGAATGATCTAATAAAGGTGGGGATACATCTATTGTCAAGTGTATAGGATATTAAGGATGACGCTGCTATGTTTCTAGAGTAGAGTACCATGAGAATTTTGATTGTGAGAGTTGAACTAGGACAGAATTTAATAGGGATTAGAGACTAAATGGTACAAAAGAGGTGAATGGAGTAGATAATCCTACTGCAGATAAGGATAGGATACTGTAGCCACAAGTGCTGAGAGACGTGACGTAGATTGTGAGGTTTATTCTTAAGTCGTTGAGTAACCGAGTAATTGTCATTTAGTAGAATCTCAATTAAGTATGTAGCCAACTATACTGGAATCGAGGGCCTAATAGAGATTTGTTGGGATGATTGTTTTCTTTTGTATTTGATCTTGTTTGTTTTTCTTGAATCTATTGATGTTCGTTTTCCTTCATATCTGACTATGTTATTATGTGTCCATCAATGCCAATATCCTTCTGAGTCGATCAGTCTCTCTTTCACCACTCATGTTCGATTCATTCGGTATTTAATTTAGTTATTCTTTAACCGATGATTGTTGAGAATATGGTACATTTGGCATGGTGTAGATAGACACCAAAGTTATGAGGAGGGCAAATCTAATATGTTTCGTACTAAAATGGCATTGGTTGTGGTCGACTCGACGTAAGTCGTTGTCCGTATATGATTATATTCTATCTAAGAATTTTTCATATATGTTGATCATTTATGAATTTAGGACACTCCATACTCATCTTGATTATAGTCATTGGCTATATAAGTCTCGATAAGTGAAAGTTTAAGATTTTGAATGAAGTTTGGATAAAGGTTGAGAATAATTCCAATATGCGGGAGGTATAGAAATTATTGGTTGTTGAAAGGCAACAAAAAATGGATATTCTAGGATATGATTGTTTTGACATAATGTGATAGGAGGACCATGAAATAGAAAAAAAGATATTAAATTAGCTTTAAGCCAATAGTTTTGGGATGAATAGCCTGTCATGAGATATGAGATTTATAAAATTGATAGTAGTTGAATAGTTATTTGATTTATTTGTAGTAAGAAGGCACCATTTTTGGGAAAATGGATATCAAGTTAAGTTTTTTGTAAGGGTTGGTTAAAATAATGAAATGTATTCGTATTTTCGGAAAGGGATAAAGTTTAAAAGCTACATACCGATGGAGACTAAACCTAGTAATATGAATGATAGTGTCATTAGAAGCTATCGGAGAAATAAATCATATGAAGGGAGTGCGAATGGAGTATCTGGTGGTTTGCTTTAATATGGAATTAGTTTTAAGGATGATATTTGTGATATTAGTGGTGAGTACTTGTATGACCATAGTTCATTAAGATGAATAAGTTATACGTATTGAAACATCTTTAAGGTTAAAGTGTGGACTAAATTTAGATAGAGAAGTATGGTTATGGTCGTATACCAATATTTATAATTATACGGATTGATGTAGTTCACCTATTTGGATGACTCGGGTGAGGTTATTAGAGTTCATCAATGGATTTTGTGCCTATTAAGTTTGGTTGATGAAATTGACCCGTCGGAAGATTTTAGCTATATGGTGATTTAGTTTGCATCGTATGGTGACTTAGTTCCATTGTTCTATAATAGATAAATACTGGACATAAAGTTGTTGGAAGCGTTGGAGTCATTGGACCACCCTACGAGCATTTAGGATAGAGATGAAGAAAGTATTTTAATACACAGAATTAACGTACATGTCAAAACTTGTCAGTCAATGAGTAATGTAGCCAAAATATCCAGATGGATTGGAAGGACACTTGAACCGCATAAAGACAAACTAATGAACAAAATAGGTTTCACTTGAAATTGAATTGTGTTTGTAAAGAATAGGAAGAATATTACCAGTAGTATGTTAACCCAAGAGGGTACATTTAGATCCTATGTGGTTTTTCCTTGGCCTAGGAACATGATAAGATGTTGACCAGATTGTGGTCAGCTAAATCATTTTTGTTATTATTACATGCAATAAGTAGAGAGTTGGAGGTGATGGTAGTCCTAATAATAATTAGTGGAAATGATTGCCCATTTATAGTATAAGTTGTTTGTTTATACAACCATCGAAGGTTTTGGAGTTTCGGAAGACATTGGGTGGTGAATTGTAGTTAATGATATAAATAGTGTTTGTGATTTTTGTTTTAAATTGATTCTGTGACAATTTGAGTGAGATTAATGAATACAAACTCATGTAGGGGAGTTATAAATGAATACAAATTGTCTAAGGGCATTATGAATATATGTGTGTTATTTATTATTGAAGTGGAAAAATTTAGAGCACTTGTATTCAACTAAATAGTTAAATGATATAAATGGTAGGGTGAGGAGAAATACCAATGACCAATTAGTGCATTATTTTGTCGAAGTGGGTGATGTGGTGAATAGATATCTACCAAGCTCATGTACATGTATTTATCCAATATTTAGTACCTACATAGAGATAATTGTGTAAGTATAAATGATATTTTGGTGTGCTCAATATTCTCTAATGTGGTGAGCATTGACGTGTTTTGGTGAAGGTAGTTAGCACTTCATTGGTTAAGTAAGTTGAAACCTAGACCTGTGTAGTACCCGGTTTTCGTCCGGCCCAAAAAAATAGAAAAATTAAAAATATGAAATCCAAAATAAAAATTAAAGGAAGGAAAATGAAGCCCAAACTTGTGTCTTTGCTTAAAAGCCCGTAGATTCATAAATTCAAAATTTAAGGCCCAATTCCTAAGTTTTGGCCCAATTATCAAAAACAAAACCCTAGAAAATATCTAGAGAATAAAAATAAGTTAAATGAAAAAAATAAAAGTGGAAAAGACCAAAAAGAATAGCCACCTTGGTTAAAAGGAAAGAAAAAGTAAGGGCAAAAGGGACAAATTGAAAGAACTAGGGTTTTAGGAGAGAGGGGTCTCATTCTCTTTTAGTATAAAAGAAAGGCAGCATTTTTGAGGGAAAAAAAGGGAAGCAGCCGCATAACACACAAACAAAAGGGAGAGAGCAATAGAAAGGGGGGCCGGGGAAAGAAGACAAAGAGAAAAAGGGGCAGCCGCACAAGGGAAGGAAGAAAAAACAAAGAGAGAGTGGAGGGGAAATCGGGAAACAAAGAAAGAAAGAACAGAGGAGAGAAAGAGAGAGAGCAAGGCAGCCAAGGGAAAAGAAGACAGCAAGAGAGAGTCAAAGAAAAAGAGAGAAAACCAGGGGAGCAAACCGTGAGAAAGAAAAGCCAAAATCAAGGGAGAGTTGCGGAGAGAGTCTTTCGTCACTCAAGGAAAACTTTGATTCTAAGAAAAGGAGGACTTTCTATTGCTCTAAGAAGGTAATATCTCATATACACTTTGGTTCTTTGGATTCCATTTCCTCGGCTCTGTTTCTGTTTCCATTGCAGATTCATTTTCTGATTCATTTTCTGAGTTTCTTCGGGTTCTTGGCCTCTGTTTCCATTTCATGTTTGTCATGTTTGTTCTATGTGATGAATGACTGAGATTTTTCCCATATTTGAGACTCTTCCTCCTGTATCCATGTATGTGGTTTCTGTATATTTTGTATATTGGATTTGTTCGCTGTATTCGTGCCCTTGCATTTTATGTAGGCATATATTGGTTTCTGTATGCATATATGTGTTATATGTGTTTGTATCAGTTTATATGTGATGTGTATATATATATATGGTATGTTACAGGGAGTGTGTAGTATATATATATATATATGGCGTGTCTATGAGTTCATGTGTGTTTGTATGTGTATATATGCTGTGTGTATATATATATATATGTTGTGTATGTATGGATTTGCTTGTATGTATATATACACTGTGGGTATGGGTGTGTATATAGATCGTGGGTTATGTACGAACGATTTATGTGTTTATGTATATGCATATCTATGTGTATGGGGTTTGTAGATGTATATGTGTATATTATCATATATGTTTATATGTGCATGCGAATTCTTAGATATTGGGCTTGGTTTGATGTTATGTTTGAATATCCATTTGACCCCATTTTTTTTGTGTTTGATGTTGGGGCTTGGACCGGGCTTGATCCCACTTGGGCCGGAGGACATACTTAGAAGATTTGGATCGGATTTGAGTAACGGGCCCCATGGGCAATATTCCAATTGTTGTATAATATTTGTATCTCTCATTTTATATTTGTCTTTTGTACATGATTGTAAAGTGTAAGTCTTTGTAATAGTGTAGTAAAAATAGTGAAAAGTGCATACATGATATTTTAGGGTGCTAGAAGCATATAGACATTAGGAAATGATTTTTGTGAATAATGATTGCATTAGAATGCATGCTTAGGACTTTGATTTTTCACACTATGCCATGATGCTTAGATGTATGCTAGGATTGTTTGAATGCAATGAAAATGAATGCAACGCGTTAGCCATTAGAATTAATCAAAGCCGTCTCACCTTAATAAACACACCAAGATTAATTTATGGAACCTTTATGTTTTGTTTAAATACCAAGGAGCCTTCAAGATATTGGGGTTCCATTGGCATTCATCCAAAACATTTGGATTTCATGGACCCGGAAAGCAAATATGTTTTTAGGGATTAGGAGAATTTATTTAAGGACCCAAAGGGGGGTTTAAAGATATTTGGCCCATCCGATGGGCCTTAAATGGATTCTTTCTTTTCTCATGAAGAGCATAATTGTGAGTAAGGCTTGAATTGAACCTTTTTCATTGATTGTGGGTCTTTTTTGGTGCATCAACCAAGTTTCCAAAAATCTCTTCACCAATTCCAATACCCATTCCAATGTTCCTATCCAAATAGCCTCTTTTCCAAATCATCCAAAACATCAAAACCCACTCCGATATGGATTTTTTCATCCAAGACCAAGTAAAACATTTTCAGCCAAGCCGGGAATGGTCGTAGTGATCCCGTGCATCTTTTTATCCAGAACCAGTTCAAGTGGAATTTTTTATTAAATGTTTTCGGCCAAGCCGGGAATGACCATAGTGATCCCGTGCACCTTTTTTTTTCAACAACCACTTCAAGTGGAGTCCTTTATTAAACATTTTTGGCCAAGCCGGGAATGACCATAGTGATCCCGTGCACCCTCTTTTTTATTAAAAACCACTTCAAGTGGAGTCTTTTATTAAAATATTTTTGGCCAAGCCGGGAATGGCCGTGCACCATTTTTCCTTCTTTTTTATCAAAACCCATAAAAATAAGATTTTTAAAATCAAATCTTGGTCTAACATTAATGGATCATTTCCACCCATTTGATAATACATGATTTTCCGGGCATATGGAAAACTCATTAAAACATTTGGGACATACAATCATTCCTCAAAACAAAGTAGAGCCAAATAGGAAAACTTTTTTGACGGTAACCGTTTTCGGGAGTTGTGGGGTGCCTAACACCTTCCCCATGCTCAATAGACCCCCTTACCCATTTTTCTTGTAGAACAAAATGGATGTCCAATTGCATCCTAAAAATCAATTGGTGGCGACTTCATTGTTTTTATGCCGGTTGCTTCAACCTGAATTTGAGAGCTATATGTGATACTAGAACTAAGTTCTTTTAAGTAAAGATAAGTCATTATCTGTCATGAGTTTTTGGAGTTATTATGTAATAAAAGTGCGTTAAAAAAATTGATGTTTGAGATCTTTTGACCTAACTAGTTACTAAAATTAGTTTGGTCAGTGAGTGATAGAATATTATATTGAACTAGAACGGAGAATTTGACACGCTAAATAAGTTGTAAGAGGAACATTATGGACCGACAATAATTAATGGAGGCCTTATTAAGTTTTGTATTTATTCATTAGAGATATTCAGTGTGACATCTTTTGAGAAATCTAGTTTATAATTTGTTGGATATAATTGGGGTTCTAAATTAGTTAATTCATCTTACTATTAGAAGATCTTATGGTTTTAAATTTTAAGTGAGTTCAGTTGAAGGGAATAGAAGTGATTGTGATAACTAGTTGTAGTGATTACTATAATGGTTTGGTTGTGTTGGACTGTAGTTGTGAACAAATGTTTTGCTGATTTTAGTATTGGAATAAAAGTCGATTTAATTGTCGTTTGTACTATTATATAGTCTGGAGAACATGATATGAGATGATATTGTTCTCGACTGTCGTAGTTAAAATCTGGATCAATTTTTTTCAATGATGACAACTACTGGAGTTTCTTATGTTGTATTAAATGTGAAATGGTTTTTGATGGTATTGTCCGAATTTAGAAGGTAGGACGAAAACAAATAATAGAGGATATGTTTTGAAATAGAGTTTGGGTTTAGGTATACATACCTTATTGAATGTGGGGTTTGACCTAGCACTGGAGGTGTACCTACATAAATTTTACGTTCTTTGGAGTTGTTAAAATTTTATAGAACATTAGTGATGGTCAAAGTGAGAGGACTATTCAGATATTAAAGAACATGCTTTGGGCATGTGCTATGGATTTCGGGGGTAGTTGGGAGGAGCATATGCCTTTGGTTTAGTTTGTATACAACAACTCCTACCAAAGTAGCATTGAAATGACGTCGTATGAAGCTTTGTATGGGAGATCTTGTAGATCACCATTGTGTTAGGCGGAGGTAGGAGAAACGACATTATTGGATCCAGACTTGGTGAAGGAAACACAAGAGAAGGGGGGAGGATTTGAAAATGTGTACTTACGGCTCAAAGTAGGCAAAAGTCTTACGCTGACTGAAGAAGAAGATAATTGGAGTTTGCGGTGGGTGATAAGGTATTCTTGAAGGTGAGTCCGCATAAGGGAATTCAGAGATTTAGTAAGCAAGGGAAGCTAGCTCCACGGTATATTGGACCGTTTGAGATTTTAGAGTGGATTGGACCGGTGGCATATCGGTTGGCTCTTCCGCCACGATTATCCAAGGTTCATAACTTGTTTCATGTGTCGGTATTGAGGAAATATGAACCGGATCCATCACATGTGTTGGATTGGTCCGCTTTAGAGTTGGAAGAAGATGAAACATAACATATATTTTACAACCGTTGCGAATCTTGGATAGACGGGAGAAGGTTACGAGGTCGAGTGTAATTCCATTAGTAAAGGTGTTATGGTTAAATCACGGGACGGAGGAAGCGACGTGGGAGTTGGAGTCCAAGATGCCGAAAAAGTATCCCGATTTATTTATATCCATGGGTACGTACATAAATTTCGAGGGCAAAATTTTTATAAGGAGGGGAGGATGTAATACCCAGTCCCAAAATAAAAATAAATAGAATGTAGAATAATAAAAATAAAATGAATAAATGGGACTTAGTTATGGAAAGAATAAAAATTGTGGGATGAAATTAGAATGTCTTAAGAGGTTAAAGAATATTAGAGTTAAAGTTAGGGTCAAATTAGTCAAAGAACAAAAGTAAATGATTTTTTTTCAAAAAAAAAATTAAAACAAAAGTGAATAAAATTAAATTAAATTAAATTTAAAAAAAAACATATGAATGGTGAAGGTCTACGCAGACCTTCACCCCAAACATTCAAAAAAAAAAGGTTTCTTTGCTTGCTTTGCCCTCTCACTTCAAACCACCCATCTTTCCGACGAAGCTCCGGCCCGCAAGGGTTTCCTTTGGGTAGAGCACACACATACTTCAACTTTCTACAAGAAAAGAGTTGGATTGAGGTAAAGTTTTGGTTTTAGGGTTTGAGAGCTAGATGGGTTTTGGGTTTTTGGCTCAATGAGAGTTTCTTTGTTTAATAACTCCAAATTTAGTTCTGATCTTCTTGTATTACTAGATTCATGTGTGGTTCTTGAATCAATTCAAAAGGAGGCTTGGATTTCTTGAGTTGGTGGAACTAACAAGGTTCAAAGTAAGGGTTATTGACTCAAATTGCTTTAATTAAGTTTGGGTTGGGATGAAAAATAATATTGTGATATGATTTTAATTGTTTGACCTTAGAGAATTAAGGTAGAATATGAATTTAGTGGAAATGAGGATATTGTGTAGTATGGAATGTGGAACTTGAATGGGCTAGTGAATATGGAAGCTTAATGGAACTTATTTTAATGAATAGGTTAGTAAATTGGCGTGGAGGGTGCGTTGCTTCATTTGTGAGATTGCGAGTCTACCCCGAGGTAGGGATTTTTCCCCCTTTCTTTGCTATTTTCAATCTTCAGAAAAGACAAGCCTTGAATATTATTTCGATTGACTCGGTAAGCTCCTTTGGGCCACTTTTTGCTTGTTCCAAAGAAATTTCGTAGCCCAGTTCATATTTATCTCATTGTTACTTAAACGTTTATTTTTGTTATGCATTATAACCCATGACATGCTCGGTCATAAATCGGGCATTATGTAATCTTCATGCATCATGATGAATGGATGTTGTATTTGTAATTGTTGCGTGAATGACATGAATTGTAGAAATTACATTAGATGCATGGTGTGTCCCAAGGATGGACCCGGGGCTCACGTTAGGTGTTGGATGATTTGGGCACGTGCGTGGATGATGGTTAGGAGCCTTGTGATGGTCCTAGGCCAAAGGATTCCCGTAGCGTAATTTGTCACTGCACGCTGGCTAGTATGTGATGCTAGACCAGACGTGGCAGGTTGAGATATCATTGTAGGGCCAGCAGTGGCTGGTTGCGACCACATGCATGCCAACCTTCTCTCTAGCGGTTTGAGATTGACGGATATGCGATGTGGTATTGATTGGATGCTAGAGAGAGAGATAGTGCGGTGGATTCTCGTCGACCTATCACCGCAGGGTGGAAATCTGATTCGCCGGCTTAGGTGTCATTGGTTGAGGATATGGAGGTTCGGTTTGGTTGATCGGGTGCATTAGCTTTGCACTGCATATTGTTGCATTGATGATTCGTTATGAATTTCCAGCCATACTATTGTTCTCGTGTTCTATTATTTATCCCTACTGAGCCTTCTGCTCACCCTATCTACTTTCCCTCCCCACAGGTGAGACAAGATCTAGTGCACAGGCTATGGATCAGTAGGAGGACGCGTGACGGGGGTAGCCTGGACATTAGTTTGTTTTGTGTATCTACGTGGTACTTGTGTGTGATTTATATATATATGTTTATGGCTATGTTTTGATTGTGAATACATGGATATGGGTACTCATGCATGATATGTTGTTTGCATGCTACGTTTGTGTGTACGGATTGTAGTACGAGAGTTTAGATGTATGTTTGGATATGGATGATGTATGGATGACCCAGAGGAGTATCCCATGATTTTTGGATGGTTGACGCTGATGATGGAATTTGTAACTAATGGTGGATTGATGGTCAGCGGATTTGGATATAATAGAAGTGTTTATTTGTGGTGTCTTAATTACAGGTGGGTTTCCTCAATTTATGGGGAGATGTTGTCGAAATTTTTGGTAAAGTTTATGCTGGTGTAGGACGTAACATGTGAGATGCATGTGGTTTTGTGTATTTGTCCTTTTCTTCACGCTCCGCGGATCGGGGCATGACACCGCAACCCAAAGTTGCCAGTCCACCATAATATGTTCCACTGATTCCTTTCTCGCAGCGTCTGAGGAAAAACAAACTAGATAAGCAATTTTTAAAATTTCTTGATGTATTTAAAAAATTGCACATTAACATTCCTTTTACAGATGCTTTAGAACAAATGCCAAGCTATGTCAAGTTTATGAAGGAGATCCTCTCCCACAAAAGAAAGTTTGAGGACAATGAAACCATTGTGCTTACAGAAGAGTGCAGCGCAATTTTACAAAGAAACCTTCTGCCAAAGCTAAAAGATCCAGGGAGTTTCTCAATCCCTTGCACCATTGGAAATTCTTATTTTGAAAAATCAATCGTAAATCTAATGCCTTTTTCAGTCTTTAGGAAACTTGGACTTTTTGAATCGAAGGTAACTACAGTTTCTTTACAATTGGCAGATAGGTCGATCAAGCACCCAAGAGGAGTTATTGAAGATGTACTGGTTAAAGTCGACAAATTCTTTTTCCTTGCTAATTTCATTGTTTTGGACATGGAGGAAGATGATGAGATGCCACTCATAGTTGGTCGACCATTCTTGGCTACGGGGAGGACATTAATCGATGTTCAACAAGGCAAATTGATTTTAAGAGTGCAAGACAAGCAAGTGACATTCAATGTGTTTGAGCCGATTAAGTTCTCATCCGGATGCGACTCATGCTTTCGAGTGGACATTAAAGACAAGTTGGTAGCTGACACTTTTAAAAAGAAAAAGCCAAAGCCACATGTTGAAGCGTGTCTCACCGACTCTCGCTTCATCGAAGATGAGAAAGTTTTGATTATGAAGTGCATTCAATATTTGAAAGGAAGGCTAGTGCAAATTGACCAAATGAAGTCAAATTTTGAGAATGATCCTGGTTGAAATTGAGAGGAAGTCAAGCTAAAGACTATAAACAAGCGCTTCTTAGGAGGCCACCCAAGTCTTCTATCTTCTTCTTCTCTTTATTTTTTTATATAGTAGCTTTGAGTAGTGTTATTATTGATTTGGGGAAACATTGTTTGTGCATAAAATAGGAGCTGACAGATGGTGCTCGAGCGCCACTTTCACCGTTTGAGCGCCCATTCACAAAGCTGAATCTTAGACCTAACGTGCTCAAACACCCGATCAAATACTCGCTCAAGAACCCACTCAAGATGCTTAGGATTCCCATGATCAGAGGTTGTACATGCTCAAGCACCTGCTTTAGCACAGTAGTACCTCAGCACTCCCTGAATTCTTGGGTCCTCATTGCCAGGTTGTATCGATTTCTCTCATGTTTATTCATGTTTACACCTGGTGCATTGGGGAAAGTGCTATATTTAAGTTTCGGGGTGGTGTATCAGTATTAGCGTGTATCATTTGTGTGTGAAAAAAAACAAGAAATAAGTGGATTTTTCATGGGTTTTCTGCCGAGCAATCACATCTTTTGCCTAGCAAACAGTGAGTTTCGCGTAAAAAGGTATACCATGAGAGAATTTCACAAGTGATTCGCCTAGCCTCGTAGCCTTTTTGACTTGAGTTATTAGATCCTTTGGGGTGTCTTTACGCCTAATGTCTCGAGCCAATTGGATTGGGAGTCATTGGTTGAAAACTCGCTACATAGGTCCTCTATAAAGCTTAAAGGGGGCAAGGATTGCAAAAGTCACTAAAAAAAGAAATTTGTTTAGTGTTAAAAATAAATCCTGGTGTGCTTACTTGTTTTTGCCAATGGTTTTTGATATGCTGTATTGTGTTCATGGTAAGCGTTATTGAAGTCCCTTGTACAAGTGTCATCCCATTCCATTCAACGCATTGGCTGAATAAATCTCAAGAATGAATGCTTGTATTGGAAATTGTTGCCCTGATGCTTGGTTTTGTTGGTGTGGATTTGAAAATAAAGATGTGTTCACATACTTCTATTAGTGGAATGACTTGGCATTGTGGTGTTCCAAAATGTTTGTGGGTGTCATTCTCGTAAACCCTTATGAGACTATAACTCGTCCACTATGGACACCCAGGGGTTTAAAGGCTTGTTATATATGCTAAATGCAACCGCGATTCCTACATCAGTGAGTTAGTTTTGTTAGTCTGTTTTTGTTTTCTTTTGCTTGAGGACTAGCAAAAACTTAAGTTTGGGGGTGTTTGATAGCATGAAATATCTATATAATTTATGCACTTCTAAGTTAGGTTTTTGTTGAGTTTTTGATGGAACTTGGTACATCTTATGCCCGTATGTTGTCTTTTGCAGTGCATCGAGCTTTATAGCTGACTTTAGAGAAAATCATTGATATTTGTGCATTTTTGGATCAAGAAAGGAAGAAACCATCAATGTAGATTTTGGCCGCTCAAACCAGCGTTCGAGTTGGAGTATGTAGACCGTTTGAGCGGATGCTCAAGCTGAACATTAATAGAATTGAAGTCCGTTCAAGCTGGTGTTCGAGCAGTGACGTGGCTGGCCCATGTTTTTAATCTAATTTGCAGCTGATATAAAAAGCCCTTTGGGATGAAAATCGGTGGATCTTTTGAACGGAAACCACTTTTGAGAGACCGAAGAGTTTGCAAAGGACGAAAGATCATGGGAGAAGAAGCAAAGATTGGATTGAAGCTCACCTTCAACTAGGTTTTCTTTCTTTCTCCTTTAGTTTATTTTTCCTTACTAATTTCTTATGGGATCTTTGAACATGATGGATTGTATCAAGTTTAGCATGAACTAAACCTTTTTGCTAAGGCTACGATGTAGCCTAACCATGATGATTCGGATTATTGATTTATGTTATTGAATTAATTATCAATCTTGTTGAGTATATATCATTGTGCTTAATGCTTTCGAATGCGTGATCACCATTTGATTGATTATTGTGCATGTTGAATCGAAAGAGGATGCATGTTACGTGCTCTTGTGATATATGCCATGAATTGAACGAAAGACAGAGATGTGCCAACGTGATTTTTGTAGTTTTTCAACGAAATACCATAGAACTTAATGTGCTCATATGTTTTTAAATTCACATAGAGATATCGTGAGTTATCGTGTGTGGTAATTTCAATTGTACTCGAGAGAAAGTGTTGCATAGGTTAGGGTATTTCACCGTCAATATGGATTGATAATGATTTGTTAGAGTGGTCTTTATATTCTAATTGGACTGGTTAGATGAATCGTATGCCTTAGTATTTCATAATCTAATTAAATCTTTGTTGTCGTGTTGTTGTTAGTATAGTTTACTTTAATTTAATTTCACAAGACAATCACTTTCGATTTCTTCAACTAATTTAGGATTAGAACAACTCAGTACTCCATAGGTGAATAATCCTCGTGGAATCGACATCTTATTTTTCACTATATTACTTGAGCGATTCATACACTTGCGAAGTTGCCCAACAAAATCCGTTCGCCCCAAGTACCTTTTAGGAAGTAAGTTATTTTTGTGTTTTTGTATTTGCCTTTAATTTGTTCTAAGAGATTCTTCATTGTTGTTTGGCAGGGACTCACATGGCTCCACAAAAGGTCGTCCCCTTGACTCTAAGCCAAATTAATGAGAGGAAGCAGAGCAAGAAAAATTTGAAAGAAAGGAGGTCGAAGAGGAAACATGAATCCAACTCTGAAGTACAAGGTGAGCTAGGGACGATTGTCAAAGCTCCTGAAGAAAACTAGGCATTATGGTCGATGAGTCTCTTTCCTTAGAAAGTGGGAGGAGAAAGAGGGTCAAACTTTCAATCCCATCCTTGGTGGCGAAGGAATCAGAAGAAAGCAAAAAAGCCGAAGACATCGTTCATATTGAAGACGATGAGAAGATGTAAGATAATGGGAGAAGAGAAGATGCACTTCCCTTCGATGATAAGATGGAAGATGGTAGGAGAGGAGAAGATACGCTTCCCCCTCCAGCCACTCCTCTCGAGGCTCTTATCGTAAAGTAATTGGCTTCTTTTTCTGGAATTAGGCCATCACCTTCCCAGCCTTCAATAAAGAATTTGGAGATCTCATTCCCTGATGCCTCTATTTTTACTACGCCTAGAGAACTCTTCCCTGATCTTGAAAAATTGGCATACCCATTGGGGCTAGAAGCTTCACCATAGCTGGATGTCTAAGATTCTTCTCTTTTTAGCATCTCTCATACTTTTTAGTTTTGTATGGAATTCTACTTGGTCCTATTCTCCGATGATTATAATGTGTATTTAGTCTTCATCTTTTTTTTCTCAGTCTTTATCGGTTCAATTGTTCCTCCATAAGGAGATTAAACGATTGAAGGAGAAATTAAGAGCCTTCATTCTTTGAATAATCTATTGAAGGCCGAAGCTGAAAAGGCCTTAGAAGCTAGAGAGAGAGAGAAGAAACTGAAGATGGAATCTGAAGCCAAATTAGAGGTAATGAAAGAGTGTGCTGCTGAAGCATTGAAGAAGATAGAAGATAAATTTAATGAATTGGATGAAAAGCATGTTACCGTAAAAAACTAACTTCACCAAATAGGGCTCCAAAATATCCAATTTAGAACAAGAGAAAGAGATGATTGAAGATGAATCCTTGGCTTATAAGGTCAAACTCAAGGATTGTGAGGTCAAGCTCCAAGACTGCGAAGCTAAATTCAAAGTTGTGAAGTCGAGCTCGGTGCTTCTGAAGAAAAGGCAAATCGCCTATCTGACGAGTTACAAATAGCCAAGGAAGATGCCGAATTTTACAAAGAAGAATGTTTTGTTGCTACTGGTAAAGAAAGGATCAAAGCCTTAGGTGAGGCAATGATGTAGCAGAAGGCTGGCACCCTGAGTGAGGAGAAAATTGACCGCATGATCAAAGAGTATGAAGAACTAAAAGCTTCCATGATTCAAGCTTCTGCTTTTGAAGCTGATTCAGATTGAAATTCATCTCAATCTCATTTTTTCTTGTAATCTCCAAATTCTTTTGGCATATTATGGCTTTGTAGAGGAATTCTCCTATGCGCACTTAAAATACGCACTTATATCACCTTATGCTTAGAAATTTTATGTCTAAAGTTTTCCTATATTCACTTAGAAACATGTTCTAATATCTAAAGAAGTTTATAAGAGAAATTTAAAAGGAAATCACGAACTTGAATATATTAAAACAAGTAAAAAGACTTACTTGATCTTTTGGATGATTGCGCTTCGTGGTTCATTCTTTTTGTTTGATACATCTACCGAGATGATTCTTAGACAACAAAAGTTTAAAAGGAAGCTGATGGACGAAACTGACAAATTTTGCTAAGATAAAAAAAATGAAGATGATTGTTTTATTTGGTCTGTCAGGCACTTATATATGCTTTTAAGGCATAAATAATAATAATTTTTTTGCATGTTAAGAAAGATACAACCTGAGATGCTTTGTATTTCAACTATTGTTGAGTATCTTCACTTTTTTTGTCTGAAGTTTGTATGCACCATAACCGATAATGCCTATTATCTGATATGGTCTTTCCCATGTGGCCCCCAATTTTCCTGAATTCAATTGTTGTGTATTCAGGAAAACTTTGCGTAGAACCCAGTCTCCAATGTTGAACTCTCTGGAGAGAACCGTCCTGTTGTAGTACCATGCAATTTGATGCTTATAAGCCGTAGTCCGAACAGTCGAAATATTTCATTTCTCTTCGAGTAGGTCCAGGTCTTCTGCTCAGGCTACCTAATTCGTATCTGTCGTCCATTTGAAACGAGCTGATGGAAGTCCAACTTCAACGGTAGGACTGCTTTTGTGTCGTAAGTCAAGGAGAAAAGAGTCTCACTTGTTAAGGTTTGGGTCGTTGTTCGGTATGACCATAATACTCCAGGAAGTTTGTCAACCCATGCACCTCTTGGCTTCTTCAAGCTTTTTCTTCAGGGTCGTTACTATTGTCTTATTAGTAGCTTCGGCTTGACCATTCGTCTGTGGGTGTCTTGACATTGTAAAACAAAGTCTTATCTTCCATGTCTTGCAAAAATGTTGGAATCTATGACTTACGAATTGGGATCCGTTGTCACAGACAATTTCGTGTGGGATGTTGAACCTACAAATGATGTTTCACCAAATGAAGCTTTTGACCTCCGTGTCCTTCACCTGCTTATAAGCTTCGACTTTGACCCATTTGGTGAAATAATCAGTCAAAAGTAACATAAAGACTTTTTGCCTTGATGCCGTGGGAAGCTTTCCAACTATGTCCATTCCCCACTTCATGAACGACCAAATGGATGAAATAGAAATCAATTCTGATGGAGGCTGATGCAAGATTTGGGTAAATCTTTGACACTTGTCACATTTGGCAACATAAGGGATGTATCGCCACAAATGGTTGGCCAATAGAACCCTGTGGTTAGAACTTTGCTTGCAAGGCTTCGTCCGCCCGAGTGATTACCACAAACGCCTTCATGTAACTCTGCGAGGGCATATTGCACTTCGTTCGCTGCTAGACATTGTAACAAGAGTCTAGAATATGACCGTTTGTAGAGCTTGTCGTCAAACAACATGTATCGTGCTACTTTTCTCTGTAGGGCTTTTGATTCACCCCTATCTGATGGCAATATTCCATCTTAAAGATATTGGATGAATGGCACTCTCCAATCATCGACATCCGTACTTACTGTGAATAGTTATTCTTGAGAACAATCGTGGTCTATGGCCGGTGCTCTGAGATAAAGCATGGAATAGTTTGGCTTGTCTAGGTTGATATCATCGATCCCAAGTTTGATAGGGCATTGACTTGTTGGTTTTCATCATGTGGGACTTGGTTGATTTGAAACTTGGAAAAAGCCAATGTCAACTGCTGAACCACTTCCAAGTAGGCCATTATCCTGCTTCCCTTCGCTTGGTAATTGCCTTTGAGTTGGTTCAATATCAACTAAGAGTTTGAAATCACATGGATCCGATGAACTCCTATCCCTTTTGCGAGCTTCAATCCTTCAATCAAGGCCTCGTATTCCACTCCATTATTTGTGGCATGAAATCCACAATGTACAGCTTCTCGGAATAAATCTCTTGAGGTGAAGTTAGGACGATGCCCAGTTCGTTGCCTTTAATATTGCTTGAACCATCGATAGACAGTTTCAAGATTGCATCTTTGTCATCGCTGATCTTCTGGAATTCTTTATGTGCATCTTCCATCATACTCAGGCTGAAGTCGACGATAAAATCTGCCAACACTTGGACCTTGATTGTTGTGCAAGGTTGAAATGTGATATCATGCTCCGTTAATGTAATAGCTCATTTCGTTAATCATCCAGACAGTTCGGGCTTGTGAAGTATCGTCTTGATTGGGAAACTTGTTATAACGGGTATGGCATGACTTTGGAAGTAAGGACAAAGCTTCCTTGCTACAGTTATGAGTGCCATCACAAGTTTTTCCATGAAGGGATACCTCGACTTGGCGTCCAGTAAGCTTCTGTTGACATAGTATATTGGATGTTGTCTGCCTTCGTCTTCTTTTACAAAAACTGTGTTGATGGCAAAATCTGAAACTGCTAAGTAAAGGAAGAGAATCTCTCCGTTCTTTGGTTTTGACAGTATTGGAAGACAGTTAAATACTCCTTTAGTCTCTTCAATGATGTTTCGTATTCCTCAGTCGATTGGAAATTAGAAGTTTTCTTCAGTGCGGAGAACAGATGATAACATTTTTTTGACGACTTCGAAATGAACTGATTTAAGGCAGCTATTTTCCCTACCAGTCGATGTACATCTCAAATACTTGTTGGAGGAGGAATGTTGAGAATTGCTTGAATTTGATCTGGGTTAGCATCAATCCCTCTTTTTGTGATGATGAAGCCCATAAATTTTCCTGCTTTTACTCCAAATCTATATTTGAGCGAATTCAATTTCATCTGATGTGCGTCTAGTATGTCGAATGCTTGTTTGAGGTGCCCGATATGTTCTTTGGCCTTTAATGTCTTCACCAGCATCTCATCAATATAAACTTCCATCGTCTTTCCAAGAAAGCTTGCAAACATACGGTTGACAAGATGTTGATAAGTTGCTCCTGCATTTTTAAGTCCGAAAGACATTACCTTGTAGCAGTAAGTTCCCCATTTGGTTATAAATGCCGTCTTTTCTTGATCTTTTGGTTGCATCAGGCTTTGGTTATATCTAGAGAATGTGTCCACGAAGCTTAGCAACTTATGTCCCACCGTAGCATCTACCAAAATGTCGATATGAGGAAGTGGGAATGAATCTTCATGGTAAGCTTTATTCAAATCTATGAAATCAACGCAGACTCGCCATTTCCCATTCTTGTTCCTCACCAATACCACGTTTGCTAGCCAGTCTGGGTACTGGACTTCACGTATGAAGCCGATGTCTATCAACTTCTATACTTCGTTGTTGATCACTTTGTTTCTTTCTAGAGCGAACCTTTGTCTCTTTTGTCTTACTGGTGGGAAGTCTGGATCCACTTGTAATTGATGTGTAATGATCTCCGGGTTGATTCCTACCATGTCAGCATGTGACCAGGCGAAGGTATACTTGTGTTCCCTTAGGAAATGAATCAATTTATCATGAAGATGTGGGTCTAGGTATGCTCCAATTTGAACCTTCTATTCGGGATAGTCAGGATGAATAAGTACTTCTTCCAATTCTTTCTTGGTCGACTCTTATTGATTGCTTAGAACCGGTCGCTGTTGTAATTGCTATAATGACTTGGCCTTCCCTTTCAAGGCTTGTTCATAGCAATTTCTCGCTTGGAGCTAATCTCCATAGTTTTCTTGCACCCCATCCTTGGTCTGGAAGCGAATGACCTGATGATAAATGGATGGCACTACCCTCATTGCGTGGATCCATGGTGTTCCAAGTATTGCATTGTAAGACGACTGGTGACCGGACCTCTATTTTGAGGTCCTAATACTATCTAATTAGGAGGTTCTAGTGCTTATAGTAATTCATTTGTGTTTAAATAAAGTAATTTTACCCTTATACATGTTTCCCGTTGGTTCTGCAGGAAATCGGGCTTAAATGACTGAATTAGGCAAGTTGGAGCACTTTTTGGGCACTTTTTGTTGTGAGGTGTCGGGACTTAGATTATGAAGATGTTCTTGAAGACTACAAGCTCCAACGATACATTAATCTATGGCCGAGATTGAATTGTTTTGAATTATGAATGGATTAGATTACAACAAGACTTGAAGGGTTAAGATGATCATTTAAAGGTGAATCCAATGGTTGTGCATAAGACAACATTCTTGCTTGCAATTTTTGACTTAAAAGAAGATCTTACTTGATTTTTGGAGTCAAAGATGGCTGCAAGTTGCTACACATTTAAAAGGAAATTGTTGGAGATACCAATGCCAAGATTTGGTGCAAGTTTGATCAAATGGTCAAAGATGACAAAATTGTTGGAGATACCAAGGTCAAGATTTGGTGCAAGTTTAATCAAATGGTCAAAGATGGCTGCAAGTGCACATGACAACTCAAATCTTGCAAAGCTAGACTTGGAAAATAATGCAAGTGCAACGGCTACATATTGCAAGGTTGAGATTTAATGATCTATTCATTCAATGGCCAAGATTTGCACATGTAATTGAAGGTCGAGATTTGAAGATGGAAAAAGATCCAATGGTGGAAATCACAAGAGCTTGGAATCAGACCTTGTTCAGACAAAGTTGGAGGCATGAAGCGTCCGGACACTCGTCCGGACACCTACGGCGAATCTGTAATTTTCTGCACCGAAATTTCAAGGGCATTAGGGGTAAATCATGTATGTAACCAATGGGAAACGATTTTATAAGGGTAGTTAGGTATTTTCTATTGTAAAAAGAGAAGAAAACCCTAAGATTTGGTTGGCTTCCATGATTATTCATTCACTTCTCCAACATGAAGCCACCATAGGAGTAGTGTAGATCTAGTTTCTCTCTCTAAGTTTTCTTTGTTGTTTTTTGGTGCTTTCTCTTGATTTTGTATAAACTCTGATTTAGATGACAATAGATTGGATGTTTATTGCAACAATCATGAGTGGGTAGTTCTCTTCTCTAGTTTCTAATCCCGAAAGGTGGATGCAAGGTTTCGATTACTCAAGGTATGCTCAAAGGGTCGTAGTTTCGATCCTTCTCTTTTAATTTCGTGATAGTTGTGTGATTGGATATATGAGAATGACATATTTGATTGTATTCTTGGATTGTCTAGTCTAGGGATTGCATCTAATGTGTTAGATTGAGAATTGTTAAATCCATTGCATGATTTCCTTAATTAATTGAGTTTTCCATTGCATAGCTATTAATTATGTGTATTGATGATGGGGTTTTGGGTTAATTTAGGAATGTGCATGGGAGAGTTATGGTTAATTGATCTTTGAGTGTGAAACTAGGGTGTTAGCCAAGCCGAGCCCCAAGGGGGAACATTAATCCATAATATTAGGTGCTTATCCCTTTGCGTTCATCGTAGATTAAGAGACCCGATGGCCTACATGTATGAATTGAAGTCTTATATCCCAATTCTCTTTGCATATGCATGATTGATAGTATCACACAATGCATTGTGTATGGTTGTGTGTGTTTGCAATGATACCTTGAGTATGAGAACCGAGTAACCACCGGGACGGATTAGAGACTAGGTTTTTATTTAATTGTTTTAAATCCAATTTGTGCTTACTTTGATTACAAAATCGCTCATGCTACCGAGTCATTCGGCCCATTTCTTTTACTTGCTTTTATTTGATATTCATTGTGTTTATTAGTGTTAGCTAGTCATTTGCATATCATTCACTTCAAATTTGCATTGCTTCCTCGTGGATCGATACCGGACTCACCGGTTTATTACTTGACGATACCCTACACTTGGGGTAAGTACACACACACTTTGGTGTCGGTCAAGTTTTTGGCGCCGTTGCCGGGGAAGCGAGTGTCAAAGACGGAGCTGGGTGGCTTGTAGATGCTAGCTTTATGCTATTAAACACCATCAAATAAGGAAGGAGCACGGTCACGCTTCAAGGGTAACTTCGTTCCTCCCTTTTACTTGCTTTGTAGTGTAGTCGATTTAGTGTAGTTGCTGAAAAAAAAAAAAAAAAAAATTTGTGAGGAGAACTTGGCGGATGGGGCTAACTTAGATTCCTGTGGGCGATGGATGCCACCTTGTTTGCTGCTTGGTAGTGATACGTTGTTTGAGAGAGCTTTGTGCATTTTTATTTTTATCACTACTTGCTACATCTTGGTGTGTTATTGTTCCTAAGGTTGATTGTTGCTCTATTCCTATCCTTGCTCTTGTTCTTGCTTAATATTGTTCTTGGTTGTTCATTAATTGAAAAAAAAAAAAAAAAAATCTTGTGTTACTTGACGTGGTTGATTGCTACTTTTGTGTGTTACTTGCTATTGTTCCTTGCCATCATGTCTCAACCTAGAGATAATGTTAGTGGGCATGGGTCTAATAGAGATGGGATAGGTGGTGATATAAATGTGAGTGATGCGGGGAGTGTATGTGGGGGTGATATGAATCTTGATGCATTGCGTCGTCTTTTGCAACATGTGAATATTGATGAGTTGATGAATCCGGTGCAAGGGCAAGATGTCCAAATTGACAATGCCCAAAATTTGCAAAATGTTCAAGTTGAGCATGCTTTGCAAAATGCACCTCAACCATTTCAACAAGACAATGCGGCGCAATTTGCCCCACAAAATGTCTACCCACCTATGTATTATCAAATGCCACAAGTGCCACAATATGCTCCCTTCGGACAAAATTTACATGCACCTCCTCCTTTTGACTACATTCATGCACATGAGTACCAACCTTTTAGGCAAGCACAATCTTCACACCAATGTATAGCTCCACCATCTTACCAACCATGCACCCCACCCCAAGAGAGATCACTTGAGGATACGCTTCAAATATTCATGGAAGCTCAATTGGAGGTTAATCAAAGGAGATTTGAATTTCGTGAGCAAACCAATAGAGCCTTGGAAGATTTAAGAAGCCAATTGACAAAGATCACTCAAACATTAGAATTTCAATTCGAAACTTCAAGTGAGGGGTTGAATGTGCAAGAACAAGAACAACCCATCATTACCTCAAGGAGTGGGATAGTAATTGACAATACCATGACTCCTAAGGTAAGTGAGGATGAGAAATTAGTGGAAGAAGTGGGTGGTGAGGTGAAAAATGTTATAGTTGGAGATAGATCATGTCGAGACAAGGACAATTATCCAATTGAAAAGGTTGAGGAAAAGAGCGAAGAGAAGAGAAATGAAGAGAAAGAGGAGAACAAAGTGAGACCAAAAGGGAATGAGTTAGACCGTGGGAGGGCAATTGAGTACATCCCTAAGCTTTATATTCACTCTCATGTTGAGGATAAATTAGAGATGACACTTGCAAAGAATTCATTTGAGGGTGTGCTAGTTTTGATTAAGAAAGGTAGTCGACTTTTGATTGAGGGAGATATTATGAAAAAAGTTTTGAAGTTCTTGACTATTTATAGTGTAGAACATTTGCCCCTTCATTTAGGAGCATTAGAGGCTTTCCCAATCAAAGTCGGTGCATACCAAGTGCATCCTCAAGAATTGACAACGTTACCTTTTGCAAGTGGATTTAAAGAATCCTCTAAACATCATGTCACACATAAAATATTTACCAAAATTAGAAAAGTGTGGCATCCCAAACCACGATTACAATTCTTTTTAGGTGAGTTTGGGGAAAAGGGGACCGAATCATGTGTGGTTCGTCATGTTCCTCAAAGTGGGAGTAGTGATTTTGAGGATGTTCTTGGGATCTCAAGGATCCCACCCCTCTTTTGTGTTATGGTTGATCCACTTTTGTACATATATGTTTAGGATTGGTTTAGAGATCACTTTTATTTTTGTGTGTCTCGTATACTCAAAATCCATTTCACAATTTTTGCTCCTTGAGCACTTATTCAAGTTGGGGGGTGAGAATTGTGACATGGTTGTGTGTTATGTTTTGATTTTTGTTTACCCTTTAATTTTGGTGTGTTTTTGTATGTTCACAATGCATTTCACAATTTGTTCTTGCCTTGTTTTCCATTCTTGACATTGGGGACAATATCTCATTTAAGTTGGGGGGTGAGGGAATTGTGAATTCATTGTGAAATTTGCTTTATTTTGGTGTGCTTTGTGAATATCAAAAATTTAAAAAAAATAAAAAATAAAAAATTTCTTGTTGTGTCATGCTTGGATAGTGCAGTTGGTATTAACTTTTTCAGGATATGCTTCGTTTCTCATGATTCTGATCACTTTTGAAGAGTATGGTATGATTTCCTACCCTCTATCCTACTGTGTTGTGCTTTGTTGTTCATACATGCTAGATGGACTTTAGGAGGGGACGGGTAGGTGCTTTTGGGGATTCACTACCAATTTGACTGTTAATTTCTTATTCTTGTTCACACGTGTAAGTGTAGAGTAGGTTCCTTGGTTTCTTTTGCTAAATCAATGCATGTGATTGAGTGGGATGACTATAATCAATTTCTCTTGGAATGATTGAGACCTAGTTTGATATAGAATTGTGTAGTTGAGCAGACATCTTGGCATTGAAGCATTTGTATGACTGCGTTTTTGGATCCTTTTGTCTGAAAAATTACCTTTTTACCCTTCTCATTCCTTTGAGCCATTCTTCATTGATATACATTGGGTTTTGGGTGATTCTCTTCATTGATATTCATTTGACATCTTAGCGCGTGTTCTTCAATAGCTTTGCAAATACTATATTTGATTACTGAGAAGTGTGATTTTTGTATTTGCCACTTGCTTATGAACTTAGGATTGAAGGATTCACTAGGTTGAGAGATTTGAGCTTAGCCTATTCATTTGTGAGTGATTATAAGCCCCAAATTTCTTTAAGCCTCTTGATTTCACTTACATGCCTTGTGTGAGCTATTTTCTATTTCCCATCTTTGGTTGCAAGGTTGAGTAGGAGCTTGAAAAATAAATCGGTAGTGATATTACCCCTCCTTATTATGAGAAAAAAAATTATGAGGGTTGTTGTATAAATGATGTTATATTCAAAAAAAAAAAGAAAAAAAAGAAAAAGGGTGTATGCAATAAAGTTAATCCTTTGTGTGTAAAGGATGAGAAGTGTTTGAATTTGTGGTACAATGGAAGGGGTGACAAAATGAGAATTTAGCTCACATGTTTGAACTTAACCTTGCAACTTGTTACCTAGTTCCAAATTCTTCCTACCTTGTCCCTTAGCCACATTGCAAACCATTTAACCTTTTGATGAATTTGATTCAAGGTAAGCAAGCGAGTTGGCGGATGCATTAATTGCTCTTGTAGGTGATTTCTTTCTCAAAGCTATGCCCATCCAAATTATCTTTTATATACACATACATTTAATCCAATTGTGTAAGTCATTTACTTAGCACAATGTTTTTATATTTTTGTGTACATTTGGGATTGAGGATTTATGAACACCAAAAGGTTCCGTAACAAGGTTTTACTTGTGTGAATGTGTTGAGTTGTCTTGCTTGATTGCACATATATTTTACATATTATAAAATGTTCTTAGTCATCTTTGAGGGGATTGAGATTGGTTGTCTAAAGATTTTGCATGTTTTCGACTAGCGGGGGAATTGGGGGATTAGCTCTATTTCTTGCATGTGAGAACTTAAGAATAATTTATGGTGCTTTCAAAGTAATAGTGGATCCCTTGGTAAGTGTTTGTGGGTATCGCTCTGATAAGCCCTCACGAGACTACAACTCGTCCACTAGGGTGACCTAGGGGTTTAAAGGCTTGTTGCATGCGCTAAATGCAACCGTGATGCCTACGTCAGTGAGTTAGGATTTTATTTTTAGAAGTGTTTGCATTGCTAGGGACTAGCAACGTCTAAGTTGGGGGGTGTGACCGGACCTCTATTTTGAGGTCCTAATACTATCTAATTAGGAGGTTCTAGTGCTTATAGTAATTCATTTGTGTTTAAATAAAGTAATTTTACCCTTATACATGTTTCCCGTTGGTTCTGCAGGAAATCGGGCTTAAATGACTGAATTAGGCAAGTTGGAGCACTTTTTGGGCACTTTTTGTTGTGAGGTGTCGGGACTTAGATTATGAAGATGTTCTTGAAGACTACAAGCTCCAACGATACATTAATCTATGGCCGAGATTGAATTGTTTTGAATTATGAATGGATTAGATTACAACAAGACTTGAAGGGTTAAGATGATCATTTAAAGGTGAATCCAATGGTTGTGCATAAGACAACATTCTTGCTTGCAATTTTTGACTTAAAAGAAGATCTTACTTGATTTTTGGAGTCAAAGATGGCTGCAAGTTGCTACACATTTAAAAGGAAATTGTTGGAGATACCAATGCCAAGATTTGGTGCAAGTTTGATCAAATGGTCAAAGATGACAAAATTGTTGGAGATACCAAGGTCAAGATTTGGTGCAAGTTTAATCAAATGGTCAAAGATGGCTGCAAGTGCACATGACAACTCAAATCTTGCAAAGCTAGACTTGGAAAATAATGCAAGTGCAACGGCTACATATTGCAAGGTTGAGATTTAATGATCTATTCATTCAATGGCCAAGATTTGCACATGTAATTGAAGGTCGAGATTTGAAGATGGAAAAAGATCCAATGGTGGAAATCACAAGAGCTTGGAATCAGACCTTGTTCAGACAAAGTTGGAGGCATGAAGCGTCCGGACACCCGTCCGGACACCTACGGCGAATCTGTAATTTTCTGCACTGAAATTTCAAGGGCATTAGGGGTAAATCATGTATGTAACCAATGGGAAACGATTTTATAAGGGTAGTTAGGTATTTTCTATTGTAAAAAGAGAAGAAAACCCTAAGATTTGGTTGGCTTCCATAATTATTCATTCACTTCTCCAACATGAAGCCACCATAGGAGTAGTGTAGATCTAGTTTCTCTCTCTAAGTTTTCTTTGTTGTTTTTTGGTGCTTTCTCTTGATTTTGTATAAACTCTGATTTAGATGACAATAGATTGGATGTTTATTGCAACAATCATGAGTGGGTAGTTCTCTTCTCTAGTTTCTAATCCCGAAAGGTGGATGCAAGGTTTCGATTACTCAAGGTATGCTCAAAGGGTCGTAGTTTCGATCCTTCTCTTTTAATTTCGTGATAGTTGTGTGATTGGATATATGAGAATGACATATTTGATTGTATTCTTGGATTGTCTAGTCTAGGGATTGCATCTAATGTGTTAGATTGAGAATTGTTAAATCCATTGCATGATTTCCTTAATTAATTGAGTTTTCCATTGCATAGCTATTAATTATGTGTATTGATGATGGGGTTTTGGGTTAATTTAGGAATGTGCATGGGAGAGTTATGGTTAATTGATCTTTGAGTGTGAAACTAGGGTGTTAGCCAAGCCGAGCCCCAAGGGGGAACATTAATCCATAATATTAGGTGCTTATCCCTTTGCGTTCATCGTAGATTAAGAGACCCGATGGCCTACATGTATGAATTGAAGTCTTATATCCCAATTCTCTTTGCATATGCATGATTGATAGTATCACACAATGCATTGTGTATGGTTGTGTGTGTTTGCAATGATACCTTGAGTATGAGAACCGAGTAACCACCGGGACGGATTAGAGACTAGGTTTTTATTTAATTGTTTTAAATCCAATTTGTGCTTACTTTGATTACAAAATCGCTCATGCTACCGAGTCATTCGGCCCATTTCTTTTACTTGCTTTTATTTGATATTCATTGTGTTTATTAGTGTTAGCTAGTCATTTGCATATCATTCACTTCAAATTTGCATTGCTTCCTCGTGGATCGATACCGGACTCACCGGTTTATTACTTGACGATACCCTACACTTGGGGTAAGTACACACACACTTTGGTGTCGGTCAACTGGCAATCCAACACATTTAAATGGACTTGAAGATTTACTCCTCCTACATAGACTTGTAGTGGAATCGAACCAATCATAAGCTGTTGTTCGCCACTGAAGCCAATGAGAGGGATTGGGCCCCCTAGTTATGTCGGCCTCTATCAATCCCATTGCTCGAAGAGTGGTCATAAATAGCAGGTTCGTTGAACTTCCATCATCAACCATGATCCGCTTGACTTCGCAATTGGCAATATGCAAGGTGATCACAAGAGCATTATCATGCGGATTGAGCAACCAGATTGATTCATCATCCGTGAAACTGATGACCTGCCCTGTTGTATGCACCATCGGCTTTTCTGTCCAAACTCCAGAATTTGTCATCTGTTTTTCATGCTTCCTTGCAGCCAAGTGTGTTATTCCACTAATCTCATATCCATCGATTATCACATGAACTGTCGTCTCTGGTGGGGGTGGTCCAAGTTCTTCTTGTTTTTCAACCTACACCATCGTCGCCTTTCCCTTGTTAGTCAGTAAATCCCACAGGTACCCTTTCTTTAGCAGTTCGTTCACTTCTTTCCTGAGAACGATGCAATCTTAGTCGTGCGCCCATGATCATTATGGAAGCTACACCATTTGGACGCATCTCTTCTATCGACTGGTTTACGGAGTTTCTCTAGCCATCGGACAATGTCTCATATTGTTTTCAATACCGAAAACACTTCTTCAGGGGGTATTACCAGATTATATTAGGGAAATCGTGGCTTCTTTGTTAGATCCATAGGCTTCGGATCTTTGCAGTAATATCGTGAAGGGTCCGTGATCAGTTGCTTTTGTTCAACTTTTTTTGGTTGCGGTGGGTTTGGAAGTCATCCTTTGTCTTCTTCCCATTTAATCTAGACGCTTGCTCTTGCCTGTACTTCTTGGAAGGTCTTACATGAATACCTGGTCAGTTTTCCATATAACTTGCTTCCAGGTAGAAGTGCTATGCGAAAAGCATCGATGGCTATTTCATCCAACCTCTTGTCCATGTTCTGCTGGGTTACCAACCTTGGTGGTGTAAGAGTCACATTCGTCTGCCCGTCGATTGAAGGGAAAGTCTGATGTTGCTAAGGGGAATAAGGGAGCCATTGATTGCGTCGTTGATCTCAGGAACTGAACTGAAGTCAATGCTAGTAAGGACCCAGTCTGTGGTACAAAACCTGGTAAAGGAGAACTGAGACTGGGATGTTGTGTGGCATGTCCTTCGTTGGGTTGAGATGACGTACTTGGATAAGTGTTTGACTTTAGAGAGTTAGGGAAGGAACAAACAGATTTACGTGGTTTGACTTTGAGCCTAGGTCCACGGTGCTAAAGTGTGAGTCATCTTATTATTTGGTGATTATTACAAAGAGTATAAACTAAATATCAGATCTACTAGCCAGAATATAGACTCAAGATCTCTTCCTAAATCAGATTCCCCTTTTCCATTGCCGACTGTTTCTCTTTTATACTTGTCTTGTGTAGTTACGCAGCAGTTGAGGAAGTTTGTAGCAGTTGAGGAAGTTGGCTGTCTCTTTTGGACATAACCGTTAGTATATAAATGTCCAGTCTTCGGCTTCGTGCATCACTGTCTCTCATTAGCCTTTTGGTCTACCTTAAGCATCATATGTTTTTGTCTGCCAGATGTTCAGCTTAAATGACTGCTCCAGCCATGTGAGTAGTTAGATATTGCTCATGAGTCCACTGCCAGATGTGGAAAAGGCTTTCAATTTGGTCTCACAAGGGCAAAGGAAACAAAATATCTCTCAGAATGGTTAGGAGGTTTCAGAAATCCCATTAGCTATGGCTTTCAACAAGCCTAACAACCATCCAGCTAATTCTTTTCCTAAGCCAAACCAAAGACCTAACCAACCCCATTTTCCTTTTAAACCAAGAAGAGATTCTAAGCATGTCAAAAAGGAGGGTGATAGGATTGTCCCACATCGTAAGATGTGGGAGCTAAGGTGTTGTTTATAGGGGGAGGTATGGGCCTCCCTTAGTACCTAAGGTTTTCTAGTATGGGTTGGGAGGCCTTGGGTACAGCCGACCCATGTGGGTGGGTGGGTGGGTGTCGGTTGGGCCTTGGGTGCTGAGCGTGTATGGGCACGACTCTATCAATTGGTATCAGAGGTAGGTTCCTTGCTATGGTCAAATCTCGCATGGAGGGTCGCACCGAGGATCTTAAGAAAGACGTTGGTGAACTAAGGAACACTGTGGGTAGTCTCAAATCAGACATGGAGACGTTGGAGTTATATATGGCAGAGATGAAGGATATGTTACAGGTGCGCACCATAGATAAGGGAAAGGTGCCGACGGAAGGTGCGTCTTCACGTGCTCCTGATGATTTACCACATATTGAACGACGCTCTTCTTTTGACGAAGATAACCATAAAAGGCGATTGGAGTTACCGATTTTTTCAGGCGAGGACCCATCTGGGTGGCTGTTTCGTGCAGAGCGCTACTTCTCTGTGAATCATATGGCAGATGAAGATAAACTTGCTGCAGCGGTAGTCTGTTTGGAGGGCAAAGCCCTTGGCTGGTTTCAGTGGATTGAGATCCGTTCCCCTATCTCTACATGGGCTGCTTTCAAATCAGCTCTCCTCCATCGTTTTCAGAGCTCACAGGTGGGTAGTGACCACGAGAACTTGGTGGCTATCTGGCTTGCTGAGTTTAGAGAACGATTTGAACAACTCTCCGCTCCTCTGCCAGACGTCACCGAAGAGATGCTCGCTGGAACATTCATGAATGGGCTTTTTTAGCACATTAGGGCTGAAATACGGCTGCACCCACCCACAACCTTGTCGAGCTTGATGGAAATGGCCCAGAGAGTAGATGAATGTAACGATGCTTTCCTTAGAACCCAACAAACACTGTCCCTATCACGAGTCCCTTCACCATCTGCAAATCGTCCTGTCCAATCTTCTAGCAACCTAAATCGCTCTTTCAAGCTGAATCGCATACCTTCCGATTCCAAATCAACCTTTCATGACCTCAAAGCACCAACCCAACCCTCTTCTGCTCCTAAACGAGACCCATATCGTCGCCTATCCGAGAAAGAAGTTCAATGGCGGCGTGAGAAGGGTTTGTGTTTCCATTGTGAAGAAAAGTACAACCCTGGTCATCGTTGTAAAAACAAATCTCTTCAGATTCTCCTTGTGGCAGATGAATCGGAAGAAGGTGATCCTAGCCAAACCACTACTTTGTCAGAACCCACTGTTGATTTACAAGAGCCAGCGACGAATGAGGAGAGCTACCTTGCCCTATCCATGAATTCCATTATTGGTTTCTCACCCCATAACAGTACGCTCAAAGTCAGGGGATTGTTGGCTGGTCGAGAAGTCATAGTCCTTGTTGATAGCGGTGCATCGTACAACTTTATTTCTTTAGAAGTGGTGAGCAGATTGGGAATTCCAGTTGATATTCGGAGAAAATTTGCAGTCCAAGTTGGCAATGGGGTGTGTGTGAAAGGTGTAGGGATTTGTCGTGATGTTTCATTGCTTATTCAGGGTGTTCAATTGCAGGAACTTTTTCATGTCTTGGATTTGGGGAGTGTTGATTTGGTCTTGGGCATTGCTTGGCTTCAATCCTTGGGGGAGATTTCATCGAATTATCAAACACTTACAATGAGATTCAATCTGGCAGGGAAGAGAGTAGTATGGCAAGGGGACCCTACATTGTCAAAGACATTAGTTTCTCTCAAATCTATGCTGAAGTTGTTGAAGCATGAGAGTACGGGCTTTTTGATTGAGTTTGGGGCGTGCCAACTTCAAGAACAACAGCATTTGAAATGCCATGCTGAGGAACTACCAGCTGCTTTGTCTAACGAGTTGCAAAGTTTAGTGCAGGAATTTGCTTTAGTGTTTACTCCAAAACCTGGCCTACCCATCACACGGTCTCACGACCATGCCATTCATTTGCAGGAAGGAGCAAATCCCCCCAACATTCGCCCATATCGCTACCTGCATTACCAGAAAACCGAAATTCAAAACTTAGTAAAAGAAATGCTGGCAGCAGGTTTAATCAAACCAAGTGTTAGTCCATATTCTAGCCCGGTGTTGTTGGTTAAGAAAAAAGATGGAGGTTGGCGCATGTGCGTGGACTATCGCGCATTGAATAAGCTTACAATCCCAGATAAATTTCCAATTCCCATTATTGATGAGCTCCTAGATGAGCTTCAAGGTGCCACCATCTTTTCCAAGCTGGATTTGAAAGCCGGTTATCACCAAATTTGAGTTCGTCCGGAGGACACAGAAAAAACAGCCTTCCGTACGCATGAGGGACATTATGAGTTCCTCATTATGCACTTCGGGCTGACAAATGCACCATCCACATTCCAATCTCTCATGAATGAGATATTCAAGCCATATTTGCGTAAGTTTATTCTTGTTTTTTTTTATGACATTCTTATTTTAGCAAATGCTTTGACTCTCATATTCAGCATCTGAGAAGCACATTTGAGGTTCTTCAACAACATTCCTCGGCACAGGCTGCATTTGAAGCACTAAAAAACGCGATGGTCAACGTCCCAGTTTTAGCACTACCAGATTTTTCTAAAATTTTTGTGGTTGAGACGGATGCTTCAGGGACAGGTGTGGGGGTTGTTCTCATGCAGGAGGGGCATCCTTTAGCTTATTTTAGCCAATCTCTATCTTCCTGAGCTAGAGCAAAATCTGTTTATGAAAGGGAGCTAATGGCAATTGTGCTGGCCACTCTTAAATGGAGACATTACCTTTTGGGGAGGCGATTTATTGTGCGTACTGATCAGAGTAGTCTTAAATTTTTGTTGGATCAACGTCTTGTGCATGAAGGGCAGCAAAAATGGATAACCAAGTTAATTGGTTTCGATTTTGAAATTCGATATAGGCCGGGAAGTGGAAATCACGTAGCTGATGCTTTATCGCGCAAAGAAGAGTTTCATGCTGTGAATTTTTCTAACTCTTGTCAAAATCCTATAGCTGAGGGCACGGTTTAGTTGAATGCTTTGACTGTCACTACTTGTCCAGCTTTGGTTGATTTCCAAGAGGAGGTGATGCGAGACCAAACCTTGAAAGAGATCATTCAATCTTTAATGCTTGATCCCAGTAGTCATTACCCTTATTCCTGGAAGGGTGGGTGCCTTTTACACCATGGCAGATTGGTTTTACCAAGAGATTCAACTGGAATCCAAGCTTTGTTGAAGGAGTTCCATTCCACTCCACAAGGTGGACATTCTGGCTACTTGCGAACTCTGAAACGACTTTCACATGTCTTATATTGGCAGGGTATGAACGTTGATGTGAAGAATTTTGTGGCTCAATGCGATGTATGCCAAAGGCATAAGTACTCAACACTTAGTCCCCAAGGGCTCCTCCAACCTTTACCTATTCCCAAGGCTTCCTGGGAGGATCTCACCATGGATTTTGTGGGGGGGGGGCTGCCATGGGTTCAAGGGTTTGATACCGTCTTAGTGGTGGTGGATCGCTTAACTAAGTATGCCCACTTTTTACTACTGGGGCATCCTTTTTCAGCAAAGGAAGTGGCCTCTTTATTTCTTAAAGAAGTGGTTCGGCTACATGGATTCCCTCTCTCTATTGTATCCGACCGAGATAGAGTTTTTGTTAGTCAATTCCGGACATCCCTTTTTCACATGTCCGGCACCACTTTGAAGATGAGTAATGCCTACCACCCAGAGACTGATGGACAGTCCGAAGTTGTAAACCGATGTTTGGAGGAGTATTTACATCATTTCACAAGTGGCCACCCTCGACAGTGGACTAAACGGATACCTTGGGCTGAATTTTGGTATAACACTACATTTCATCGTTTTACGGGGATGTCCCCTTTCCAGGCCCTGTATGGCCGACCCCCTCCAACACTTCTTAAGTTCTCTGGTGAGCCATCCATGGTAGAGGAGGTTAACTTGTTATTACAAGACCATGATACTATGTTGGAACAACTCAAATTGAATTTAGCTACTGCACAGAACCGCATGAAGCAGTATGTTGATGGTAAACGGCGAGAGTTGTCTTTTACCCCAGGTGACCAGGTATTTTTGAAGCTGCGGCCCTATAAATTTCGATCTTTGGCAAGGCATCCTTATCATAAACTCAGCCCGCGTTTCTATGGACCATTTACTATCTTGGAGAAGATTGGAGAGGTAGCCTATCGTTTAGACTTGCCTCCACACACGTCTATCCATCCTGTCTTTCATGTATCACAATTAAAACAGGTGCTGTCGCAGGGAACTATTAGCCAACCCTTGCCCGCTTCTCTTGGTGCTGATCTTGAATTGTCTCTTATTCCAGAAGCTGTTAAACAAGTTCGCACTTTACTCACTGGCCAGAATGGAGTTCTCATCAGGTGGAAGGACTGCCCATATTGTGAGAGCACTTGGGAATTGTCAGAGTTGATCAAGAATCAATTTCCCTCCTTCAACCTTGAGGACAAGGTTTCTCTTTTAGGGGGGAGTATTGATAGACCTGTTATTAGCAAGAAGTATGCACGGAAAGCAGTAGGTCGTGGCAAGGCTGGAATGGAAGCACGTGGCAAGGCTTGAGTGAACCAACTGTCATAATCCTTTTGGTCTAGTTTTTGTTAGTTAGCAAGTTCCTTTATGTAAGTAGTGGAGCAGTATTTGCAGGATATTCTATTTTGTAAAAGATTTGGGTTTTACTGGGAGGGTCCTGGCTCCTCGAAAGGCTAGGTTATCTTGTATTTTGTCTCTCTGTTTTCCTAGTTGTGAATCAATACAAGCTCCTTTATTATCTTCAGTTTGTGTGTTATTGAGTGTTGTTTAGCTCACTCTATCATTGGTATCAATGGTATCGAAGCCTACGATCTTGTTGTGCCTTCAACTTGGGTCCGCACCTATAGAGTGGCCGGCCATGGTGCTCGACCAACGTGGGCATTGGTCTTGAAGGGGAGGGTCTTGATAGGATTGTCCCACATCGTAAGATGTGGGAGCTAAGGTGTTGTTTATAGGGGGAAGGTATGGGCCTCCCTTAGTACTCAAGGTTTTCTAGTATGGGCTGGGAGGCCTTGGGTACAGCCAGCCCATATGGGTGGGTGTCGGTTGGGCCTTGGGTGCTGAGCGTGTATGGGCGCGACTCTATCAGAGGGTTTCTATTGCAATCACTGCAATAAAGACACACACAATACTGAAAAGTGCTTCAAGCTTTTTGGCTATCCTCCAAGAAAAAAGAAAATACATCAAGAAAGCCTTACTCTACTAATCAAGTTTTAGGAAACAATGAACAGAAACCTGCTAACAGCCAGAATATAGAGCTGAATCATGACCAGTACCAACACTTCATAGAATATATGAATAACAAGGGCACTGAATTTTTTCTAAGAACAAATGTGACTGCATGAAGTAGTCACCCTGAAGAAAATTGGAATGGGTACGACCCATAAAGGCTTGTATGAGTTTAGAAGATTCGCAGAGAAGCCTACTTTTGTTCTTAGTAGTATTAATCTAGCTACTAGTGATAGACTTTGGCACACGCGATTGGGTCATCCTTCTATTAGTGTATCTAAACTTTGACCTAAAGTTTTTCAAGGACATGTTTATGATTGTAATGATTTTTTTTTTTTGGCAAAATGAAAAGAAAGTCCTTCACTATGAGCACTACTCAGTCTACTACTTGTTTTGATTTAGTGCATATGAACATTTGGGGACCAGATTCCATAACTTCCTTAGGTGGTTACGAATATTTCTTAACCATTGTAGATGATTATTCTAGAATGGTTTGGGTTTATCTCATGCACACTAAGGAAGAAACCAAAAAATACATCATAGGTTTTGTTAATTTTGTCAAAACTCAATTCAATAAAACTCTTAAAACTATTAGAACAGACAATGATAAAGAATTTTTCTTAACAGACTTCTATATGAAAGAAGGTATTGTTCATCAGAAAACATATCTCTATACCCCTCAAAAAAATGGTATAGTAGAGAGAAAACACCAACATCTACTGAATGTAGCTAGAACACTTAAAATTCAAGCTGGTTTAGGAGAAGAATTATGGTCTTATTGCATTCAAACAACAGTATATCTGATTAATAGACTCCCAACTACAGTCTTAGACAAAATGTCCCCTCTTCAGATACTCTATAACAAAGAAATTGATTACAGTAACCTTAGAACCTTTGGTTGCCTTTGCATAGCCAATAGACATCCTAGTTCTAAATTTCTGCCTAAGGTACTAAAGGATACAGACTCCTAAATATTGAAACTCAAGAAGTTTTCATTTCTAGAGATGTGCACTTCAAGGAATCAGAATTTCCTTTCAAATCCAACATATAAAATGTCAGACACTTCTCCACATCACATAAACAAGGATTTACCTTCTACATCAAGCCATGATTTACCTACAACGTTGTAGGTAAACCTTGATAATTATGATTGCAACTTAGCTTCTGCTGATGTTCCTCCCATAGCTAAACAGTTACCCACTGGTTCCCATCGACATTACATCTATGCCATAATGAAACAAAAGGAACCCACTAAATACAAAGATGCCATACAGAACAGTAATTGGGTTCAAGCTATGGATGCAGAATTAAAAGCTCTTAAAGATAACAACACATGGGAGTTAGTGACCTTACCTCTTAATAGAAAACCCATAGGATGCAAATGGATATATAAAATCAAATATCAATCTAATTGTGCAATAAAAATATATAAAGCAAAATTGGTAGCTCAAGATTACAGTCAAAGTGAGGGCTTTGACTATAATGAAACATTTGCTCCAGTGGTGAAAATTACCACTGTTAGAATTTTTTGGCATTAGCTACATTCAACAAATGGCCTATATATCACCTAGATGTGCACAATGCTTTTTTGAATGGTGAGTTGGAGGAAGACATATATATGAGACTTCCTCCAGAATTTCCCAAACAAGAAAACAGGGAAGTTTGCAAACATAAAAGGTCCATATATGGACTGAAATAGGCTTCAAGATAATGGAATGTCAAATGTAAGAAAGCTTATTAGACTTTGGTTTTATCAAATGTAAGAAAGCTTATTAGACTTTGGTTTTATCCAAAGTAAGGCAGTTGTTTAGGTTCACTAAAATATTTTTCAGGAATAGAACTGCATTACCAGAACAATGACCTCACAGTTGGACAATAAAAATATGTTGTTGATTTACTCCAGGACACTGGTTTCACTGATTCTAAACCTATTAATTCCCCTATTGATACTAATGCTAAATTATCTACTAATCAAGGCACTGCTCTTGAAGATCCTCTAAGATACAGAAGTTTAGTAGGTAGTCTAATGTATTTAACCATAAGAAGACCTAATATAACATTTGCTATCAATACTTTAAGTCAATTTATGCATCATCATACTGAAACACATATGGATGCTGCTCATCATATACTAAGATACATAAAAGGTACTCTAGGGCATATCATGTTTTATTCTATCACTAACAATCTATAGGTCAGAGGTTACTGTGATTCAGACTGGGCTACCTACCTGGATAGTCGTAGGTCAGTCACAGGGTATTGCATCACCATAGGTGAAGCCTTGGTCTCCTGGAAATCCAAGAAACATAAGATTGTTTCACGGTCATCAGTAGAAACGGAACATAGAGCCATGGCTTCTGCTGTCAATGAGATGACTTGGATTCATCACTTATTCAAAGAACTTCAAATGCAACACATACAACATATGCAGCTCTATTGTGATAATCAAGCAACTATATATATAGCTGCTAATTCAGTGTTTCATGAGTGCACAAAGCATATAAATTGGACTTACACTATACCAGAGAGAAAGTGGAGGAAGACATTATCAAATTAAACCATCTTCATACCTCTAAGCAACCTGGTGATCTCCTTACGAAGCCTCTATCGATCAATCGCATTTAGCACTTAATCCGCAAACTCAGCATGGTTTCTCAACCCTCCTTAGTTTGGGGGGGGGTGATGAAACTCAGCATGGTTACTTCATTCGCGTGGCTAGGTTTACAGTTTTTGATGCGAAGGCGAAGGATTTCTACCAGTGTTTGGTCTTTGGCTAGTTTAATTGAAATGTTGCGTTTCATATGAGTTCTATATACACTGACCGTTTCACTTTATTATTTTTGTATTAAGCTTTTGTTTTTCCTTTTATTCAATTGGTCACATCAATTGTATGACCATTACATTTGAATTGATCTATACAAAAGCAACCATTGTTGCTGTTTACACTCACTGAAGTAAATTGAAATTGCTTTGCTTCAGATCCTTCTTCTTCCTCTACTTCTTCTTCTTCTTCCTCTTCCTCTACTCATGCTTAAATAAATCTTATTGTTTTTTTTCCATTGGCTGGGACCTTACAATTTCTGGATCATAAATTGAACCTTGCTTGGAATGCCTTCGAAGAAAGGTCATGTGATTTTAAAAGTTTCAGGTTCTTCATGTGATGTTGAAAGTAATCTTCCGTATATATATTCATAGATAGAATTTGCAAAATGGTCGAGATCATGTTGACAAGCTACCGGGAAAAAAAATACATTAACGTATGAATGCGACCTAATATATTCCTTGTTACTTGGACACCCTTCTCCGCTCACTATATGTTGCCATAAAATGTTTGTGTTTGGACTGTTAATTGATATGGTGTAGTAAGTGTGTTCGTATGCCAAGTATCTGAAATTAATTGACACTTGGGGACAGTCAGAAGCTAAATTTCGAGGACAAAATTTCTTTTGAGGGGGAAAAATATAATACCCGATCCAAAAAGGACTTAAATGACAAAACCATAAATATGCGAATGGCAGACTTGTAAATTCTGAAAACTTGAGGATATAATGGTCGTACCAACTGTCAAAAAGGAAATGAACAAAAATGTAATTGAAATGAAATGAAATTATATTAAGTAAAAAAAATATAACTAAATAAAATTGGGTTTGGCTTCCCAAGCACCCACACACCAATTGAGATTAGAAGGTTTTGGAGAGAAGTCTAGAAGCAATTAAGAGACAGCAAAGAGAAAGGTAAGGGATACGAAGAATACTCACTTTGCATCCCTTTTTCCTTGCAAGCCGAGAGCATCTTGAGAGAAGAAACTTTGAACTACTTTCTTCTTCTTTCAAGTTGCTAAGTAAGTTTGTGGAAGCCACTCAATTAGTTCTCAAAGCTGTCAAGATAGCCAAGGATCACCAAGATTGGCAAGGAGCTTGGATGATTTTTGAAAGACAAGAGGAGCTTAAGACATAAGAATTTCAACATCGGTGGTGAATCAGAGTTTTGGTGTTGTATATGATTAAGTTGAGTCTATCAGCTTCGGGTTCATCAATTGCCGTTTCACAAACAATCCAACAAATTTAACGACTCTGTATGATCTGTGTAGGCCAACACGTGGTGATCTGTTCTAATGGGATTGTGAGAGTGTCCGACTCTGTATGATACGATGTATGTTCTAATTTTGTATGATGGTCCTCCCATCCGATCCTGAGACTTATATGATTTCTCCTAGATTATTGTACCTTTGATCTGCTTGTGTTACTTGTCCCTTTTGTATTGTTTAGGTCACTATTCATTCAATGAGTCTTATGACTCAGGCTTTCATTGTTGATATTTTTTTTTGGGATAGTGTTGATCCGCTAGATCTCGGACCGTCCTCAGCTGTGTAGTGTTATATTCACTGCTTGGAGGTCCTGCCAGTTGTTCGGATGGGTGTTTTCTATCTTTTGTTTTGTTTATATCTTAACTAAACTCTGTATTTAGAAGCTATGCTCTAACATAGTTAGGAATTCTGGTATGTATGACCAATAGGCCCTGATCATGTTATTTTGGGAGTTATCAACCTCATGTAAATTATAATTTCTTATTCGTTTTTGAGTGGTCTGTTATCGACTCTAAGACTTGATTGGCCTTAGTGAGCTTTCGGGTTTATTGAGGTCATGCGCCGATCACGTGCCCTATCTGGATCGTGATAGTTAGTGACTAGAAGGTAGTAGCGCAATGATAGTTGGCAAACAACAAAGTCGGGTATTGTGGTGTCATATGTATGTGTCGGAATTCCTTGCAGTAACTTTATTTGCACTGTCAATAAAGATCTTATTAAGTAGCATAGTAAAATGTGTAGCTTGAGTGAATATGTGGTAGCAGACACTAACGAATGAACAAAAATAAGAAATAGCCCCATAAAGAATGGCACAGAACCCTGCAGAAGAAAATAATATTTCAATATCGGTCTCAACAATACTGCATATGCTCTTAATGTTAGAATACATAGAAGACTGAAGATACTTGAATAATTTCTGTGTAGACTGTAATATCGTCATAGTACATCTTTATACAAGAGATATGTAGTTAAGTATAGAAACAAGATATTACTAATTCCTATAATCAAGTAATAGGGTAATTATCTTCCAAGAGCAAGCTGTCATCGTAACAACTCCTAAACTTAAGCTATTAACATATTCTAATAATAATCACAATATCCCCCTCAAACTCAAGTACGACAGAAGCCAGCTTGAGTTTGGAAACTAATTTATGAAGTAGATGTGTTGGAGGAGCCTTCGTGAAGATATCTGTAGTTGTTCAGCTGAGGTAACGGATTGAAGACAAAGGACACCACGAACAAGATGTTGTCGCACAAAGACATCATTATACGTAATTTTCATAGCATTTGCATTATCACAATGTATAACTGTCGGAGAAGTCTAAGGAACACCTATGTCACCCAATAACCAATAGGGCCATAGAAGTTCGACAGTTGTATCAGCAAGAGCACGGTACTCTAATTCAGTGCTGGAGCGTGAGGAAAGAGTCTGCTTCTTACTTCGCTAAGAAATAAGAGAGGTGCCGAGGAAGAAACATTATCACATTGTGGAGTGTCGATCAATAAGATCACCACCCAGTCCGCATCGGAGTAAGCCTGTAATGTTGTGGAAGACTGAGACGAAAAATGCAGACCATAGAATAGTGTATCCTTAACATACCGAAGAATGTGAAGAACAATTGCAAAGTGATTAGAGTGTGGTGCTGACATAAACTGTCTTACGAGATGCACAACATAGGCAATATCAGGGCGAGTGTAGTTAGATAAATCAAACTTCTCACAAGCTTCCGATATAGAGTAGCATCATGCAATAAAGGTCCATTTGATAATATGAGACGTATAAGAGGATCAAGAGGTGTAGTAGTTGTCTTATTATTTGTGATCCTTGCACGAGCCAACAGATCAGAAGCATACTTGGCCTGTGAAAGATAATAGTCAGATGAGATTTCAAGACCCAAGAAATAACTAAGGAGACTAAGATCCTTCATCTCAAAAGATTGGCTAAGAGATTTCCTGATTTCAGAAATTCTCGTTGTATCATCGCCTGTGATAATCATATCATCAACATATAGAAGGAGAAATATAGTTCTAGAGTTAGTTCTTTGAATAAATAAGGCTGAATCATAGGGACTAGAGGAAAAACCAAGCTGCAATATGGTGGAGTTGAATTTTGCAAACCATGCACGGGGTGCTTGTTTCAGACCATATAGTGCCAGCCGCAAACGACGGACTTTATGTGGTGGATGTACATACCCTGGAGGTGGTTTCATGTAGACTTCCTCCTTAAGATCCCCATTTAAGAAGGCGTTCTTAACATTCATTAGCTGTGACAGCAAGCAAACTTCGGATAGATGTAAGACGAGCAACAAGAGAAAAAGTCTCCTCATAATCTATACCATATTCTTGTGTGTACCCATGAGTGACAACAGACGAGCTTTATATTGCTCCGTAGAACCATCTGAGGTGGTTTTAAACTTGAATACCCACTTACTACCAATTGGTATTTTCCAGAAGGTAAGTCCACCAAATCCCATTTATGGGTATTGTCAAGAGCCTACAATTCATCTGACATTGCTTGATGCCAAAGAGGATTAGTACTAGCTTCTTTATAAGTGGAAGGTTCATGTAAAGTAGCAATTATGGAAAAACAATGATAATCACGCAAATGAGTAGGAAGTTCTTTAGTACGAGTGGAACGATGTGGAGGAAGAGAAGGAGGTAACTCATCGGTTATAGAATTATCAGACACGGGAGGGTCGAAGGTAGGTGGCGTAGTGATGCTAGCAGGAACAAGCTCAGCTGAAGGAGTTGAGTCTGTCACCCCCCGTTCCGTGGAGCGTGAAGATAAGGACAAAGACATCACAACCAACACACCAAACACAACCACGTGCATCTCACGTGTTACATCCCAAATTAACATAAATTTTTTCCAAAAATTTCGACAGCATCTCCCCATAAATTGGGGAAACCAACCTGTAAACAGATCACACACAAAGAAAAACACGTCTAATACCATCAAAATCAACCGACCCGTAGGTCCACCATCAGACACATAGCCCATCATCATCATCAACCAAATAGTGGTCACGGGCCACCACTCCCGACCAACAAAACAACACCATAGATCAATCCAACCATAACCATAGTACATCAACGTACTTAAACAACTAAAACATGCCAACATCACGCCAAACATTTAAATATACACACACATGTGTCAAATAAACACAAAAGTCCAAGCCACCTCCGTCCCGCGTCCTCTTACTGATCCGCAGCCTGTGCACTAGATCTTATCTCACTTGTGAGAAGGGAAAGTAGATAGGGTGAGCTGAAGGCTTAGTAGGGATAAATAATAGAACATAAAAACAATAGTATGGCTGGAAATTTATAACGAATCATCAATGCAACAGTAGCAGTGCAAAGCTAATGCACCCAATCAACCCAACCGAACCTCCATATCCTCCATACCACAATCACATATCTGTCAATCTCAAACCGCTAGAGAGAAGGTTGGCACACATGTGGTCGCAACCACTCACCGCTGACCCCACGGTGATATCTCAGCCTGCCAAGCCTGGCCTAGCATCACATACTAGCCAGCGTGTAGTGACAAATTCGGCTACGGGAATCCTCTGGCCTAGGACCATCACAAGGCTCCTAACCATCATCCATGCATGTGCCCAAATCATCCAACACCTAACGTGAGCCCCGGGTCCATCCTCGGGACACACCATGCATCTAATGGAATTCCTACAATTCATGTCGTTCACGCAACAAATATAATTACAATATCCATTCATCATGATGCATGAAGATTACATAGTGCCCGATTTATGACCGAGCATTTCATGGGTTATAATGCATAACAAGAATAAACTTTTAAGTAAAAAAAATGATATGAATACGAATTGGGCTACGACCTTTCTTTGGAACAAGCAAAGAATGGTCCAAAGGAGCTTACCGAATCAATCGAAATAACATTCAAGACTTGTCTTTTTTTGAAGATTGAAAATAACGAAGAGAAGGGGAAAAATCCCTACCTCGAAGTGGGCTCGAAATTCTCACCAACAAGCAACGTACACTCCACGCCAATTCACAAACCTATTTAATGAAATAAACTCCACTTAGTTCCCATATTCATCAACCCATTTAAATCCCACATTCCATACTCCACAATATCCTCATTTCCACTAAATTCTTATTCTACCTTAATTCTAAGGTTAAACAATTAAAATCATATCACAATATTATTTTTCATCCCAACTCATCCTTAATTAAAGCAATTTGAGTCGATAACCCTTACCTTGGAGCTTGGTAATTCCACCAAATCAAGATAACAAAGGCTTCTCTTGAATTTATTCAAAAACCTCTCTTGAACCTAGAAATTTAAAAAGATTAGAATCTAATTTTGAGTTATTGAACAAAGTAAACTCTCAAAGAATCAAAACCCCAAAACCCATTTAACTCCTAACCCTAGAACCAAAGATTTTCCTTAATCTTTCTCCTTTCTTTAAGTAAATGAAGTGTGTTTGTAGGTTTCAAACTTGGAGCACCTTTACTGGCCGGAAAAGTCACCAGAATGCCGCCAGAAGTGGCTGACCGGAGGTGGTGGAGTGCAAAAGGGTGGCTTCCCTTTTGTCGTAATATGCACGCGACCTTCACCCACTTTAATCTTTTTTTTTATATCATTATTTATTCTTTTTAATTCATTACTTTTAATTCTTTTACTTATTTGACCCTAATTTTAATTCAAATATTCTTTAAGCCCTCCCAACAATTCTTTTTACCCTACAATTTATTCTTTTTATAACCAAATCCAATTTATTCATTTTATTATATTCTATATTTTATTTATTTTTATTTTGAAACGGGGTATTATAGAGTCAACAATATCTAGAAGAAGATCAACACTGGGATCTGTGAAAAATAAAGAACTAGGCTGGGAAGAGAATTTGAATAAAGAAGAAAGCATAATATTTTCCCAAAAGACTACATGGCGAGAAATCTGAAGACGTTCAAATATAGGATCCCAACATCGATATCCCTTGTGTTCAATTCCATAGCCTAGAAAACAGCAAAGACATGCTCATGATTGCAATTTGCTATGTTCATGAGACTGGAGAAGAACGAAACAAGCACAACCAAATACCTTAAGCGATTTGTATGCAGGTAAAGTGCCAAATAACTTTTCATATGGAGTTTTATTGTGAAGAATCTGAGATGGAAGACGATTGATGGTGGAGACAGCAGTGAGAGCTGCTTCACCCCAAAAACGCTCTGAACAAAAAGAGGAGAGAAGCATGGCGGGGACAAAATCAAGAATATGATGATGTTTACGTTTGGCACGACCATTCAATTGTGAAGTGTCGGAACAAGAACGTTGGACAATAGTACCTTGGTGATTAAGAAATTGGAGATGGGTTCTATCTTTATATTCCATAGCATTATCGATACAAAATTTTTGATAATTTTGGCAAATTGAGTATGTACCATTTGTGCAAATGAAATATAAATAGCAGAAAGTTCGGAACAATTTTTCATTAAGTACAACCAGGTGTAACGTGAATGATCATCGACAAACACAACAAAATATCTTGAGCCTCCCATATTTGTGTTGGGAGATGGTTCCCATATATCGGAATTAATAAGATCAAAACAATTGGCAGAATTATAATCATTTGAAGTAAAAGATAAAGCAGGTTGTTTGCCAAGATGACATGAAACACACTGAAAAGAATTATCCTGAATAGAACCTAAACACCCGTTGGAAACAAGAGAACGCAACTTATTAAGAGATACATGACCAAGACGTAAGTGCCATAAGTTTAAAGTGTTACAGGGAGTAGAAGTAGCAGTTGCAACCACAGATGTAGACAAAGGGAAAGGAATGTGAAGAGACTCAAGCTTGAATATGAGGCCAACTCTACGCACTATCCCAAGCACCTTCCTCGTCTAAGGATCCTGCACAACACAGCCAGTTGGAGAAAAAGAAACTATTAAACCAAGATCACATAGTTGTCCAACGGAAATCAGATTCAAAGAGAGTTTAGGAATATGGTAAACATCTGATAGACTTAGTGAGGGACTAGAAATATGACCACGAGAATTAATATGCAAATATGAACCATTCGCAGTTTGAATGGTAGGAGCAGATTGATCGGGCATTTGAGAAAGAAAAATACGAGAGTCTGAAGACATGTGATTACAACAACCTGAATCAAAATACCAAAGAGAAGTACCTGAGACTGTCGAGAGAGCAGTAGATGGTTGTGATTTAGAGATAATATGTTTGAATATATCTTCTAAATCATTGAGAGAAATGGTGGAAAAGGAAGTCTCGGTAGTGGCAGTAGCAGCTGTAGGAGATGAATTGACTGAGGAAGTAAGACTAAACGAAGTGTTTCTGGATTGATTCGGCCAAGGAGGGCGAGTGGGACAATTTGGTAGAATATGCCCCTTCTTGTGACAATAGCGGCATTCAACCATTGGGCAATTAGGCATAGAGTGACCATTTTTATGACAATGGTCTACAATATTACTGTCTAGCTTTATAAGAATGAGTGGCAAGAACAACTTCAGTATGATGAACCTTAAAAGAAATGATCCAAGTTTCTTCTGAAAGCAATTGAGAGACAGCAGATTCTAAGGTGGGCAATGGAATACATTGAAGAAGAGAGGCACGTACAGATTCGAAGGCATCAGTAAGAGCCATGAGAAACTGAATTAGTCTCAATTGATCACAATGATCAGCATATAGAATAGCATCTGTAGGATCCTTCCAAGCTGGTTCAGAGAGTTGGAGTTGATCTTATATGGATTGCATCTAAGAGAGAAAGTCATTGATAGATTGCCCTGGATCTTGTTTTAGTTGTTGTAGATTACATGTTAATTGATAACGATGAGAGAGCCCAATAGTTGTATATCGCTTTTGTAACAAATCCCATATTTGCTTTGCAGTCTCAAATCGCACAAATTGTTGATGAATAGAAGGCAAAGAAGTATTATTGAACCAGGTGATGACTTGATGGTTTTTGCAATCCCAATCATCAAGACGATCAGTAAATTTTTGATTTGTTTCGTCCTTTCCTTGAGTTGGTTGACCGACACCACCAGTGACAAGACACCAAAGCTTACGACCTTTCAAGAAGGTTCGCATGGATTGAGACCACATGATGTAATTCGACCCATCTATAATGGTATGAATAGGCTGGGAGATATCAAGTTTCTCCATAGAAAACTGGAATATGATGACAAAGTGACAAACAACAAAAGCGAAGAACAAGAAATCAATCCTCCGATACCATGTTAGAATGCATAGAAGACTGAAGAACTTGAATAATTTCTGTGTATATTGCAATATCGTCAGAGTACATCTTTATACAAGAGATATGTAGCTAAGTATAGAAACAAGATATTACTAATTCCTATAATCAAGTAATAGGCTAATTATCTTCTAAGAGCAAGTTGTCATCGTAACGACTCCTAAACTTAATCACAACACTTAATATGTCGATTTTCATGGTTAAACATCTGAAAATACTGAATAATCAGATGACATAAATTTAAACAAATAAGAAAACATGTAATATATATACACACACACAAGAAAAAAAAAACTCGATGTTTTTAAGTGTTCCCATGATAGACAGAAAAGAGAAAAATTCTCAGGCAAAGTACTAATTTCACTATATTAAGTATGGGCTTCGATTAGCTGCAAAGTGATCCTGAAATCAAAATGGTCATAAAAATCAAACTAATATATCAAGGAAACATAAAGTTATGATGAAAAGTTATTTAGACTTGTGATAGGGAGCTTATGGGCTCTTTCCAATTGAGTATTGAGTATCATCATACTATCTACATTTCTCTAGAATGAATGTATTTATAACCTGTGTTTTCAATCTATCCAGATTTTTCACCAACCTATTTAGTCTTCTATAGACGCATTATGTTAACCTTACGTATAATCATGGTGTCAACTAGTTCAATTAATCTCCCTGTAAGTGGCCCTATGTTCCAAGTGTCTATCCCTATCCTATGATTATGGACTAGCTTCTTTACCTTCACCTATCCAAGGCGGGGGAACCCTTGCCCATTTCTCCCCACATCCGGATGCCGATGCAATGCATCACTTGCGGGGACGCCCTAACATGTCCTTACACATTTATCACTACACCCGGGGTCCAATATAGCGTAGGACTATATATGGAGGCACACCGTTAGGACATCCACAATTATCTTTCAAATGAATAAGACTGCTCTTATAAAGCACACCCTTAGAACATCCACAATTCTTTCATGTCTCTTTTTAAAATTTCTTTTCCAGAGCCCAACATAATGTTTCCTTCGCCATATCAGGAGCGACAAAAAATTACTGCTCTACTTTGCAGTTGGTAAGAGATTTTCTGTAACCCGAGGAGAAAGTTCATACAATATTTGTTTTGGCTTCATGATCTTAGAGGGAAGAAATTTGTCTAATCTCTATGGAGATATATTTCCCGATCAAGGGTGTAGTCTTATTTGTAGTAGCAGTCTTTATATACAGTATTAGCAATAAAAAGATGGTCGAAAGAAAAAATCTTTATTTGATGGTTTCTTGCAATACCTATGAATCCCATTGGACCCGGCCTATTCAAGGTGTTACTTCCGTTGTATTTCATATGTTAGAGGTCTGAAACTCCTTACAGTTATTAGACAAGGACTTCTTGGATTAGGACGAAAACATATTATTCTATGTAAGAAAATTTTCAGCACACTATTCAATTCAAATTGTGTCATGCTATTATCCTTATTCGTAATGCCAACGATCATTTGCATGATTCCTTGTACTTTCTATAACAAAACAGAATAAGTTACGGAAAGAAAGAAAACTTGAGTCTATTGATAAGGATGAGTTAATAGATTAGAAAAGATACAAAGCTCTATAATAGAGCAAGACTTTCTGTTCAGCAGATGGCCAACGATCATCTATTGATTTGAAAATAATATTAAAATAATGAAAACAACGGATAAAATTAAAAAAAAGGCCATAAGACCAAAACGACGCCCCACCTGTACGTAGTAAAACAACAGGTATATTGTTTGGACAGAAACAACACCGTGCAGAAGAGTAAGACGACATCGTTTCTCTAATATTCTAATATCCCCTTCAAGCTTAGCATGAGTTTCCACCATGTTAAGCTTGGACAAGAAAATTCATAGCTGTGCCACAGCCATAGGCTTTGTGAGGATATCTAAAGGTTGTTGAGATGTTCCTATGTGCTTCAGTTTGATGAGTTTCTTCTCAACTTTCTCCTTGACAAAATGACAATCTATCTCAAGATGCCTGGTTCTCTCGTGAAAAACAGAATTCGTGGCTATGTGAATTGCAACATTGCTGTAATAGAAGAGAGGCACAAGTTTGGGCATTGTTGACAGTTCCTTCTAAATACTTCAGAACTCTGTGAGCAGCTTTCATGTGTTGATCTGTGAGACTTCTCATGAAGTGGCTGAGAGTGTTGATGGTGAAGTTGAGATCTGGTATGGTCAGAGTCAAATACATTAGCTTCCTCACCAACATTCGGTATGTCATTGGATCTTCTAGAGGTTTAAGCGCCTTCATTGCTGGACAGCTTTGTGTTGGTGTTCATTGGAGAATTTATAAAGCTACAGTTCCTAAAATTTGTGTCAAGCAACAAATCTAATTTGTATTTTCTTTGAGATATGGTCATTCCTGTATTGAACCTATTAATTTCAAAGCCTAGAAAATATTTCAGATCTCCTAAGTCTTTCACCTTAAAACATGTCCCTATGCAATGTTTTACTTCCTGTATTAAGCTAAGATTATCACCTCCAATTGTCATGTCATCAACATAAGTAAAAGGAGAACCTTAAAACCATTCTTTGCATAAACAAATAAGGAATAATCACTTAGATTGAATAAAACCAAATTTTAGCAAAGCATTCTTGCACTTGACATTCCACTGCCTGGAAGCCTATTTAAGGCCATACAGGGATTTATTCAACTTATATACAATATCAGTATCATGACTTTCATATCCAGGAGATAACCTCATGTAAATATCTTCATCTAGATCACCATTCAAGAATGCATTGTGCACAATCCACTCATTGGCTGAAGCTAATGCTAGAAAAACTCTTATTGTCACCATCTTCACAACAGGAGAAAATGTTTCTTGATAATCAAAACCTAGAGTTTGACTAAAACCTTGCTTGATATCTCTCAATGGATCCATCAGGATTATACTTAATCTTATATACCCATTTTGATCCTATAGCATTTCTACCTGTTGGCAATTCATTATTGTCCAAGTATTATTTTCATTCTATGATGCAATCTCCTTGTCCATAGCCTCACACCAAGGAACAGACTTTAATGCCTCCATATAATTTTTAGGTTCATGATGAGAAGATATGGATGCAATGAAATGTTCAAATGGAACTTCAAGTTTATGAGATGTACCAAGTAAAATTGTATGTTGGTTAGAAGAATTCAAATGTAAATTACAAGTAGCAGCAGTGATGATGCCATCCTTAACCCTAGTAACAAAATTGCAATCATAATCTTGTAAATAACTCGGAGTTCTTTTGTTTCTCTTTTGACCTTCATTGATTAATTCTTTGACAGATTGATTTTCATGAGTGTGTTGAATAGCATATTCATGTAATCTTGAGACTGGATCTATCAGGATTTTATCTTTGCAGGGATATTTGTCTTCATGGAAGACAGCGAAGACAGCATCCCTTGACACAAAAATATCAATGGCGTGCAAATCCATAAATTTATATCGTTTGCCATTAGAAGAATAACCTAAGAAGGCACAGACTCTAGCTCTAGAATTGAATTTTGATTCTTGAGATTTTAAAATCTTAGCATAACATAAACATCCAAAGACTTTAAGGATATCATAATCAGGAACTTGTCCATATAGAATGTGATATGGACTCTTTTTGTCTAGAATTCTGGAAGGCAATCTATTTATCAAGTATGTGGCAGTAAGCGCACAATATGACTCCAGTACATATCTGGCAATCTTGAGTAAATCTTGATAGGTCTACTTACATTTAGAATATGTTGATACTTTCTCTCTATTACCCCATTTTGTTGGGGGTGTGTATGGACAAAATTTCTGGTCTATGATACCTTTATTATTGTAGAAATCATTTAAGTTGAATCTAAGCAATTGTCACTTCTAATCACTTTAATCTTCCTGTTAAATTGATTTTTAACATGGTTATTAAAATATTTAATGTGTTGCTTTACTTTAGATTTTGTTTTCATTAAAAGAAAACATGTTGCTCTTGAGAAATCATCTACTATTGTTAAAAAATATTTATAATCATCAGCAAATACAATATTGCTTGGACCCCAGATGTCTACATGCAAGAAATCAAAAGAAGTTCTTGTTTGACTAACAAAAGGACTTTCTTTTAATCTTAGCTAGAACAGACTTCACAGTCATTACAATTTTCAACAGAAATTCCTCCTAGCATCTCTGAAACTTTAGTAGAGGGGTGGCCAAGTCTTTTGTGCCATACTTGATTCTTCACAACTGAACTAATTATGACAGGATTTCTCATTTCTGGTTTCAACTCTCCAAGTAAAAAATACATACCACTATGCATGGTTCCCATTCCATTCCTCTGCAATGTGGTTGTATCCTGGTTGGCAAAATTTGTATTTCCTGTGTTGGCTTTCAGCAAGGCAAGAATTTGTTGATATTGATTCCCTGAGAGTTGCACAGAGGATTGAGGATTCTCAGTAGTTGATGAAACCTGATTGACACTCCTCTTCTCATTGAATCCTGAAGTTCTTGATTCTGCCTTTTTGCTGGATTATCATAGTCTGCTGAAAGGCCAACAAATTTGAAGTATTTGTCGATATTGTGGTTCGTCTTTTTGTAGTATCTACATAACAGTTTCTCTCTATCTGTACCACCAGGCCTTTTTCCAGCTTTAAAATCTTTTCCACCATTTGAATAGTTTCTTCTATTGGCTTGCATTGCCATGGTTTCTTGCATTGACACATCATTCTGAACAGTAGTTGGCCTTTTATCAAGTTGAGCCACTGTCAATTTCTTTTCAACTTGTCTCACTTGATTGAAGGCTTTGTTTACCTCTGGGAGAGGGTCCATCAAGAGGATTTGATTAGTGACATGCTCGAAGCAGTCATTCAAGCCCATGAGAAACTTCATCAATTTGTCTTTGTTTTGTTCCATCAGAGTAGCTTTTCCCATACCATAAGTGCAGTTACCACATTTGTAGACAAGTATTGTTTTGTATTGATATAGCTCATCCCATAAGGATTTAATCCTAGCATAATACTTTGTGACAGTAGAACTTCCTTGTTTGATGTTTGAGATTTCCCTTGCAAGCTCAAAGTCCCTTGTTGGATTTGCATATGAATATCGATTTTTGAGGTCTACCCATAGCTCATGAGTAGTCCTTGAAGTCGATACAATGATTAGTATGTCTTGAGAAACGCAGTTTGTAATCCAATTTCTTACCAAACTATCACATTGTACTCAGTCTTGATGGACTGGATCTAACTCATTTGGACATGCGAGTGAGCCATCAACGAGACAAATCTTATTTCTTGCCTCGAGTGTTGTCTCAAGCTGATTACTCTAGAGATGGAAATTGCTTCCTGTGAGAACCAACACTATCAAGTTTGAAGAAAATTTTGAATGTGTCAAGTAATATGGGTTTCGAAAAGGGTTTTGAACTTGAATCATTGATTAAGGAAAGAAGCTATGAGGTTATTGCATCTCGGGGGTAAATCGAAGATTTGAAGTAGAAGGATTTGAAGAATTGTGATTTTGATTATTTGAACTCTTGAATTTTTTGTGAGCCATGGTCGAGTTACGGACCTGCTCCGATACGATATAATAAAACAGAATAAGTTGCGGAAAGAAAGAAAACTTGAGTATATTGATCAAGAAGAGTTCATGGATTACAAAAGATACAAAGCTCTGTAACAGAGCAAGACTTTATGTTCAGCAGATGGCAGTTGATCATCTGTGATTTGAAAATAATATTAAAATAATGAAAATAATGGATAAAATAAAACAACGATCATAGGACCAAAACAACGACGCTGTAGTTAAACGACGGGTATGCTGTTTGGACAAAAATGGCACCGCGCAGCAGAGTAAAATGACATCGTTTCTCCAATATTCTAACACTTTCTTCTTCGCTACTTGTTTAATTTTTCAAGATTTATCAACATATCCATATTTTCTATTTTTCTTTTTTCACTGCAAAAAATCAGATCTCAAAAGACCAAGCTATCTCATAGATCATGCCTAAGAAAAAACACCTATATAAAAATATCACTGTAGTTTTAGTGATCAAGATATTGTTAGAATCAAATAAATATTATCTTATGTGCACCAAATATTAGTACACTGAGGGCAATAAAAGATGGACATGAGTTTAAACTGAAAAAGATGCTTATAATCACTTAGCCGATTTCATGAGGAAAAAAAAGGTTAATAGTAAAGCCTACTCATTTGTAGGTGGAAAATAAAGTTTCACCCATATGGAAAAAGAATTTGAAGTTTTGTTATCCTTTTATGGCATTAATGCCAGCAAGGTAGAAACAGTGTTTCCAGCTAACTAAAGAACATACTTGAAATACATGATTGCATTTATAATTGCGTTTGACCTCCGAGAGGTAATGGAGGGGGTGCTGTGGAAGTGGATTCTCCTTGTACCTCGCGTCTTCCTATTTCATACAAAAGACAAGTCATGCGTGAGATTTTAGCGCTATTATCCAACAAAGATTTAGCAAATAGTGCAACAAGGACATAATTCATGATTTAGAAAGCAAGACAAAGTCAAATTGTGTGCTTCGAACTGAACAGGGGTTTTGTCAAATATCACACTGGCACAATGTAGGTTTTGATGAAAATGAAGTAGAAAAGTACACTCATGAGCACCCCAAGTGACTGCTAAGCGTCTTAACACTAAGGAACAACATCAACAGTTCAGAATATATGATTAGAATGCCATTCAGAGTTTAGAAATTTAGTTAGGGCATTTTGTCGGGCACCTTGAGTGCACAAATTCTTAGTGGAGGGATTGAGCAAGTGTGGTGTGCATTGGCACCCCAATATTCCTGTATCATTAAGAATATGAATGGAACGTGCAAGCACACTCGCAGCAGAAAAAAAAAATGCAGCATAAGCCATTGAAATGTCGCAACTTTTCAATACCAACACCACCCAATTGTCAACTAAAAAATGCTCAATAAATGTCAAACAAAGTAGGGAATGTGAGAATACAAGGAGTGACACTGAAAATTCTCAGTTTCGAGCCAAAATATTTGGAATAGGCGTTTTATCGAGCACGTTGTGTGCACATTGTAAAACATGAAATTTCCATGGAAAATGGAGTGCCATGTTCCCCAAAATGGAGTAATCATGCCAAAGATAGCACGCAGCAAGCACCAATTGATAGTCAAATACCCCAACAAGATGAACCCGAAGCGGGCATGACCTACCTGATACCCAAGTTGATTCTAGAAGCAATTGTATGCGCACGAATCAAAAGCAATTGTATGCGCACGAAACTAGTATCACAGTGAGAAAGTTCAGCAAACTCGAAAGAATGGAGGATTAGAGAAAGAGAGCATACCTGATTTGGCTGAGCTCAACTTCAGAACAAATCACGCAGAGACGTGGGAATTGGGAGTGCGGCGTGCAGTGGGGTAGAGAGAGAAGTGAGTGGATAGAGAAGGTAGGGTGGTGGAGACGGTAGTGTGTGACGTGCTTGAGAAATGTGCAAGTGTGTGATGAAGCTCGCAGAGGAGAGAAGGGCTGTGCGAAACAGGGAGTGGAGCGACGCGCGGGCTGGGGTGTTTTAAAACCTGGCCTACTTCTTCGTTTGATCGGGGTTACGGCCGATCGATCTGAATTCCCTTCTGTTATTAAAAACTTACCTGGTCCGATTGATTACAGTCTGATCGATCGGATTTTGTCTTTGAAACCCACTTTCAAAAAATTTCTGCTCACTTGCAATAATGCAAAAAATGCAACAAGACCAACCCGGGCATAACTCAAACCAGCAAAAAGGAACAAATATATACATGAAAGTGAATAAAGGAAAATATATAGGGGAACCAAGTTAACACGGTTGGGTTGCCTCCCAACAAGCTCCTAGTTTATAGTCGATGACCCGATTTCTTGCTCACTCATTGATGATCTTGGAGGAGGAGGGAAGGCTTCATTGTATGGCTTCAATCTCTGTCGGTTCACCTTGAAAGTGGTCCCTAATTCACCATTCTTGATTTATACGGCTCCATGAGGAAAAACCGTGGTAATAGTAAAGGGACATGACCATCTTGATTTTAACTTCTCGGAAAATAACCGAAGATGAGAGTTGAATAGAATCACTTTTTGCCCAACTTGGAATTCCTTGCTGCACAATGCCATATCATGCCATTTCTTTGTTTTCTCTTTCTAAATTTTGGCATTCTCATATGCTTCAAAGCACAATTCTTCTTACTTATTTAATTGAAGTGCTCGTTTTTCCCTTGCGAATGCCGTTTCAAAGTTCAAGAATTTAATCACCCAAAAGGCTTTATGCTCCAATTCAACCAAAAGATGATAAGATTTCACAAAAACTAACCAGAAGGGTGACATTCCAATAGGGGTTTTAAATGCTGTACAATAGGCCTACAATGCATCATCTAGTTTCAAAGCCCAATCTTTCCATAAAGTCTCAACCATCTTTTCAAGAATTTTCTTCAACTCCCTATTGGAAATCTCTAATTGCCCACTAGTTTGAGGATGATAAGGAGTGACAACCTTGCGAGTAATCCCATACTTGACAAGCAAAGTATTGAATTCTAGGTTGCAAAAATGAGTCCCCCCATCATTAGTAGGCAAGGCAATTACTTCAACCCATTTAGAGACATAGTCACTGACCGGACCTCTATTTTGAGGTCCTAATACTATCTAATTAGGAGGTTCTAGTGTTTATAGTAATTCATTTGTGTTTAAATAAAGTAATTTTACCCTTATACATGTTTCCCGTTGGTTTTGCAGGAAATCGGGCTTAAATGACTGAATTGGGCACCTTTAGAGCTGAAAGAAGAAGCTGGGACTCAGCAGGTGTCCGGACACCTGTCCGGACAGTGTGTCCGGACGCCTCAAGTGCCGTCCGGAAACTTTCTTCACAAATTGAGACTTCAAAGTTGATGGAAGCATGAAGTGTCCGGACACCCGTCCGGACACCCGTCCGGACACCCGTCCGGACACCTGTCCGGACACCACCGCGGAACTGCAACTTTTCTGCACAACATTTCAAGGGCATTTGGGGTAAATCATGTATATAACCAATGGGGAACGTTTGTATAAGGGCAGTTAGGTATTTTCAATGGTAAAAGGAGGAGAAAACCCTAAGATTTCTTCTTCCTTCACACAATTCATCTCCTCCAAGTTCTTGCCTCCATTGTTTTCTCTCAACTTCTCTCTCTAAGTTTTTCTTGGTTTTTCGTGATTTTGTTTGTAAACATTGATTTTCATCTATAAAATTGATGTTTATACCCATTATGATGAGTGGCTAAGTTCTCTTTCTAGTTTCTAGTCCCAAACGGTGGGTGCTTGGTTTCAATTACTCAAGGTATGTTCATGGAATTGTAGTTTTGATTTTGCTCTTTTAATTTCGTGGTTGTGTGATTGGATCTATGGAGATGACATATTTGATTGTATCTTTGGATTGTCTAGTCTAGGGATTGCATCTAATGTGTTTGATTGAGAATTGTTAAACCCATTGCATGATTTTCTTAATTAATTGAGTTTTCCATAGCATAGCTATTAATTATGTGTATTGATGATGGAGTTTTGGGTTAATTTAGGAATGTGCATGAGAGAGTTATGGTTAATTGATCTTTGAGTGTGAAACTAGGGTGTTAGCCAAGCCAAGCCCCAAGGGGGAACATTAATCCATAATATTAGGTGCTTATCCCTTTGCGTTCATCGTAGATTAAGAGACCCGATGGCCTACATGTATGAATTGAAGTCTTATATCCCAATTCTCTTTGCATATGCATGATTGATAGTATCACACAATGCATTGTGTATGGTTGTGTGTGTTTGCAATAATACCTTGAGTATGAGAACCGAGTAACCACCGGGACGGACTAGAGACTAGGTTTTTAATTAATTGTTTTAAATTCAATTTGTGCTTACTTTGATTACAAAATCGCTCATGCTACCGAGTCATTCGGCCCATTTCTTTTACTTGCTTTTATTTGATATTCATTGTGTTTATTAGTGTTAGCTAGTCATTTGCATATCATTCACTTCAAATTTGCATTGCTTCCTCGTGGATCGATACCGGACTCACCGGTTTATTACTTGACGATACCCTACACTTGGGGTAAGTACACACACACACTTTGGTGTCGGTCAGTCACCGCCAAAAGAATGTATTGATTATTCAAGGACTTTGGGAAAGACACAATGAAATCAATGCTCCACACGTCAAAAAGCTCCACTTCAAGAATATTAGTCAAAGACATTTGATTTCGGTTAAAGATATTCCCTGTCCATTGGCAATCATTACAAGCTAGCGCAAAAGAGTGGGCATCCTTGAATAAAGTTGGCCAATAAAATTCGGATTGCAAAACCTTGGAAGCGGTCTTGTTTCCCCCAAAGTGACCTCCACAAGGTAGTGAATGACAATGCCTCAAGATACTCACCATCTCCTCTTCAGGCACACATCTCCTAATAAGTTGATCCGAACAATGCTTCCAATGGAAGGGTTCATCCCAATATTAAAATTGGACAAGATGAAGGAATCGCTTCTTTTGGTGAGAAGATAAATCCAGAGGCAAAATTTCCTTGGCCAAGTAGTTTACAAAATCGACATACCAAGGAATAGAAGATGATTGAATGACAAATAAATGCTCATCTGGAAAAGTCTCCTCGATGGGAATAATTGCCTCCTCCTGGCCTTCAAGCAATCTAGATAAGTGGTATGCCACAACATTTTCGGATCCATTCCTATCTTTAATCTCAAGGACAAATTCTTAAAAAAGTAGCACCCACCGAATCAATCTTGGCTTGGCTTTCTTTTTGGACAACAAATATTTTAAAGCCGCATGATCAGTATAAATAATCACCTTGGAGCCAATCAAGTATGAGCAGAATTTGTCAAGAGCAAAAACAACCGCTAAAAGTTCCTTCTCTGTGGTGGTGTAGTTGAGTTAGGCATCATTTAGGGTGCGCCTAACATAATAGATCACATGCAGAATTTTGTTCTTTCGTTGCCCTAGAATCACCCCCATTGTTGAGTCACTAGCATCACACATGAATTCAAAAAGAATATCCCAATCTAGAGAAGTAATAATAGGAGCCATGGTGAGTCTCTCCTTGAGAGTAGTATAAGCTTCTGAGCATTCTTTGGTGAAGTGAAATTTTACATCTTTCAACAATAAGCCACACAAAGGCTTGGTGATTTTTGAGAAGTTCTCGATAAATCTGCTATAAAACCCCACATGACCCAAAAAACTTCTAAATTCTCTAACCGAAGTGAGTGGAGTTAATTTCTCAATAGTTTCAATCTTGACTCTATCCACCTCAATGCTCTTCTCAGAGATACGATGTCCTAAGACTGTTCCCTCTTACATCATAAAATGACATTTCTCCCAATTGAGAACAAGATTAGTCTCTTCACCTCATTGGAGTACCATGGATAAATTCTTCAAGAAAGAGTCAAAAGAATAACCAAAAATAGAGAAGTCATCCATGAATACCTCAATAGTACATTCTACCATGTCGAAGAATATGCTCATCATGCACAGCTGAAAAGTAGTTGGGGCATTACACAACCCAAATGGCATCCTCTTGAAAGCAAAGGTTCGAAAAGGACATGTGAAAGAAGTATTTTATTGATCTTCCAGAGCAACGGGAATTTGATTGTATCATAAGAGTGCCCCGCAAGTCTCTCCAACATTTGATCAATAAATGACAAAAAAAAAAGTGATCCTTCTGGGTGGAATTGTTGCGCTTTCTATAATCAATACAAACCCTCTATGTGGTGGTAGTACGGGTAAGAATCAATTCGTTCTTCTCATTTTTCACAATGGTGATCATCCCTTCTTTGGCACAACTTGAATTGGACTCACCCAATTACTATCCGAGATAGGATAAATAATCCATGCATCAAGCAATTTCAAATCAGCATTCACTACCTCTTTCACATTAAGATTGAGTTGGCGTTGATGCTCCACCGAGGATTTGTAGTTCTCCTCTATCAAGATGTGATGCATACACATAGAAGGGCTCATTACCCTAATATCCGCTATGGTCCATCCCATGGCCATTTTGTGTTCCCTCAACACGTACACTTAGAAGCTTTTCTTCCTCTTCCTTACTCAACTCCGTAGAAATACTAATTGACAAGGTGTGGAAATCTTCCAAATAGGCATATCAAAGATGGGAAGGAAGGGGCCTTAAAGTCAAGGTTGGAGCTTCAACTATACTTGGTTGAGGTTTAGATGGCATGACACCACGAGTTTCAAATTTCTAGAGCCGCCTTGGTTTAGGATTATGAAAGTGTACACTCCTTCGTGAGTTGTACACTTTCATAATCCTTTACCTTGCACTTCTTGGATAAAATCTCCTTCATGAACTTCACATTGCTAGGCATGTGTTCAAGTGCCTCCGCAAAATGAATATTAATGTGTAGCTTCTTGAACACCTCAAGGAATTTAGAGAACTGAGTATCCTTCTTGGTGCTCTTTAACCTTTGCGGGAACGTAATAAGAGGCACATATACCTTCACTAGAGGTGTTTGAAGTGAACTATCGGGCCAATCCAACTCAACTACATATCGTGGCTGTACATTCTTGCTGTTTCTAGAATTTTTTGAAGATTCTACACATGACCGATCGATCGAGATGGGGTCCGATCGTTCAAGTTTTCTCTTTTGTATCCAAGTTTTCATTTTTTGGTAGATTTCAATCGATCGGGATTGAGATTCGATCAATAGAATTTTGGCTCTAGAATTGATTTTCTTCTATAGTTATCTATAATTCATCCTCCTTCTACTTTGTGCTTTTTTAGCATCTAGATCAACAGTAATCTTTACCAAATTATCATTCCAAAGTATGATAGCATAGCATTGGTCTTTTTCCTTCGGATTCACTTTCGTTTGGCTTGGCAAGGTACCCTTTTCTCTAGCCAACAAAGCATTAGCTAGTTGCCGCATTTTCACCTCAAGATTTCAAATGCAAGCACCTTGATTATGAAGCATAGATGCTTGAGTTTGTAAGGCGGAGTCGGTCTTGCTCATAAAGTTGTTGGTGTTGTTGGAGAGTGTCTCCAAACTTCCGGCCAATTTCGTAAATATCTCATCAACATCCCTTTTTTCTCTTGGGGTTGAAATTATTATGGAGGATTCTGAATATTGTGAGTATTGCTCCAAGAGAGGTTGGGATGATTCCTGTATCCTAGATTGTAGAAGTTTGAGTAGGGATCATTCCTTAGCATATTGAAATTTCCCCTCCAATAGCATTGACTTGTTCATTTTTAGCTAATGAAGAAGAAGTAATAAAGCACTATCCATTCGGGAGACTTCCACCACAATAATCATAACACACACTAGACATTCCTTATAACACATTTACCCCTTGAGCCAAATTCATCGTCAATACATCAAACTTCTTTGCTATAGCAGCCAACGTGGTTGTCACATCATTATCCCTCGGATTCACTGGCTTTTAGGGAAGTATCCATTGGCCAAGAATTATTGGTCTTGCCTATCCTGTCAAGTAAGGCTCGATTATCATCTTGTGATTCTGTCATAAAAGCACCTCTCGCTGTGGCATCAAGAATTTGCCTAGTAGACATATTCAATCCATTGTAGAACATCCTTAAATTACTCCCAAACCTCATAAAAAGACTCAAGATCAAATTGGAAGAACCCCATAATATCGTTCCTAATCTTAGTGGCCTTGGAGGGAGGAAAGAACTTTGTCAAGAGTTTATCAGAGAGCTTATCCCAAGTGGTAATGAAGTTGGAGGGCAATGAATTCAACTCAGTTTTTGCCTTGTCCCACAGCAAAAATGGGAAGAGTCTCAATAGAATAACATCCTGAGGAACCCCATTGACATTGAAGGTATCATAAATATTTAGGAACGTAGATAGATGAGCAGTAAGAGATCACGGTAAAATAGCTGGCTTGATCTCAAAGTGGTTGGCATTAATAGGAGGACACCGGATGCTAGATGGAGTTGCATCCCAAGTAGGTCTAGCACATTCTTCAAGAGAACAAGGGTGGGCTAGTCTAGGAGTGATTCACTCAACAACAAGAGGTCCATGAACCTCATTAGCTCCATTTAAACCTCCACTGAGCTCAATGTCATTGCGCCCATTCAAGCTATCACCTATGCCTTCGACTAGATCATTAACTTGCTCCCGTCTAAGTTGGCAAAGAGTCCTCTCAATCTCTGGATCTAGATTTGTCAAATCCAAGCTAAGAGTCATTCTCCCAAAACTTATACAAGAGAAATAATGACCTAAAAGGAAAACAAGAAAGTAAAATCCAAATTAGCATAAAAGTTGACCTAAATCAATATCAATCAAAATTGCCTCAATCCCCGGCAATGACGTCAAAAACTTGTTGTGAAATGATTACAAGCGCACAAATCGATTAAAGTAATAAATTGAAGTGTAGAGTTATCCTCCCACGAGGATATATTGACAATTGAAACAAAATCAATTAAAGCTAATACTATGCTAAATGCATAATAGATGTTTGATTTTTTTGTCAACTAACACTAAAACAATAAATTTAACAATAAACTAAGCAATTAATAAGTAAATTTAAGCAAACTAACAATCAAACCAAATTCCAAGTAGTTAATTCAAGAGAGCAAATACTAGGACACCTAATGTCACCGCCACCTATCCAATTAAACTACCTTGGTTCATTAATCCCTAATTCACAATTCAATTGCTGACAATCGATTTCCTTCCTATTTAATGCTCCATTCATGGTTACACCAAAAGAGTTTTCAATACTAATCCCTTTTATTCCTAACAACCAGATTCAATTATCAAAAACTTATTAAGCACGGTGGATAATCGTGTAGCAATTGCACATGTCATTCACCTATATTCCTGTGGTTCATGCAACCTATGTCATCTATGGTGAGTGGAAACCCTAGATATCTCCTTATGATCTCAATCTAAGCAAAACATCATTCGAATGGTGATGAAGCATCCAAAAGCATTAAAAAAACATCCATAGATAATCAATTAGAGAGAAAATCAAGAACAACAAAACCAAGTTCATTCAATATTCAAGGTGGGGCTCCATTAGGACCCTAGTTAGAGGATTAGTTCCTCACATCATTTAAATACATAATAAAATCCCTAATAACAGTCATAATTGCAAGAAATATAGGGAGATACAAGAAACCCCTGATATCCTCCTCCCCTTCCTTGCTCCTATGCTGCTTCAAAGAACTCTAAACCCAAGCCTCAAAGAATAAGGCAAAAACCTAATTTATAGCCACTTGTATCCCAAGTTACACCTATGTTGTTTAGGGAACTCATTTGTGTCATTTTGAACTGGATCAACATGAATTTGGGGCATTTTCAAGAAGCTTGAAAAAACAAAATCATGAATCTAGGCACGGTCCGATCGATTGGAATTGGCCTCAAATCGATATGTTTTCAAGTATAGTATTAAGTCTTGAATTTTTCTTTAGGAGGTCTAATCGATCAGAATTTGCATATGCCATCAAAGTATCCTGATTTCGACCCTTTTCGGATCCCTTTCTCCAATGCATGCCTCAACACCTGAAATGTGCAAATATTGACTACTTAGGCAATATCAATCTTTAATTCACTCGAAATGTTATGAAATTACATGTAAAGGGTGCGTAATTATATGTATATAATTAGTACATCAAAAGACCCATACAATCATTTTTCAAGAGATCATTGACCGACACCAAATAGTGCGTGTGTGTACTTACCCCAAGTTTAAGGTAGTTGGCAAAAAATAAAACCGGTGTGATCGGTGTCGAACCACAAGGAAGCAAATGCAAATTTAGAGTGGATGGAATCCATAAAGAGCGTTTTGTAACCAATTTAGGATGGTCATTTCTCATACTCAAGGTACTATTGCAAACACACAACCATGCATAATGGAATTGTGTGATACCATTAATTGTGTATATCTATGGGAAATTGGGCAATAAGACTTCCGTTCTAAGAAGAAGGCCATTGGGCCTCATAGTCTATGATGAATGAAAAGGGTAGGCACATACTTTTACGGATTAATGTTCCGTTTGGGGCTCAGCTTTGTTAGCACCCTAGTTTCACACTCAAAGATTAATTGACCTTAACTCTACCGTGCTTATTCCATGAATACCGCAAAATTCAATCATCAATACACATGATCAATGGCTATGCAAATTGGACTTAATCAATTGGGAAAATTATGTATTGGGGATATTACTTAAGTAGCTACCAGCGATGAGTACTATATGCACCCCATTTTTAACTAAGTACACCCCATTAACCCTTTAAAAATACACTAGAGTGGGCTATATTTAGTTAAAAATGAGGTGCATATAGTGTTCTTCCTACCAGCACATCAACTAAAACAAACTTTGTTGACTACTTTTTATGGTTTCAATCTCGACAAGTGTAAAATATACAATTCAAATAAAATAAGGCATATTACTTCAATAGCTACCAGCACATCAACTTAAAAAATATCTTTTCAAAAGCTCATTGTAACTATAACAGAGACATAGTGAGAGTATGTTCTAATCCAGAAACCATTAGTCAAGTAATATAGAAATGCGCGGAATATGAAACAATAAACAACGCACGAAAATAACGAGAAAAACCGAACAGGAAAAAACCTCAAGTCTATCAAACGACCATTTTGGAAACAATCCACTATAAGAATAAAGATTACAAAGGTTCTAAATCAAAGACACCTTAGTACATCAACTATTCAATGTATGTTTCTCTAACAGCAATAAGTTCGTTAGCTGCATGTGCTTTGGCACCTACCAAAGGCTTCAACTGAGAATACGTTGTTTGATCGGCCACCAACAAGTGATCCACTCCACCAAGAGCTATACCACGCCAACACTCTTCTCTATCAAGAAAACATAAGAACAACACCATTTTGCTTGGGTGTTTTTGGTGCTGAGTACTTATGCTTTATACCATGTTCCCTACAAAACAAGTCATTGACATTTTTGAACTCTATGCCATGGTCAAATCTAAATTTACATAAGTGAAAATCATCATCAGTCTTTTCATTTTCTAACCTCAAGTAGAGATTGTGGAATGCATCAAACATGTCTGATTTTTCACGTAAAAACTTCACATAAGCGTATCTTGAAAAATCATCAACAACTAGAATGAACTTCTTATCTCTATGTCTTTCTATTCTGGTTGGTCCCACGAGGTCCATGTGAAGAAGTTCAAATGGCCTTGATGTACCGACAATATTTACCTTTTTGTGTGATGATGAAGTTTGCTTTCCCCATTTGATAAAGGCTACACATACCATGTGTTGAGTCGATCTTAGGAATTCCATGAACCTAATCTGACTTAGAGATAATGTAAGTCACGAAAGTTCATGTGTCCTAGTATTTCGTGCCATAACCTATCAACAGAGAGATCAATGGTGCAATTGTTTGCAATAACTAGATCAATAGGTATGGTATAGCAATTGTCTTGTGACATTCTTCCTTGCAAAACACACAACTTGTTAGTATAAAAAGTTCTACGATACTACAATATCGTTTAGTAAACAAAGTTGTGTACTTTGAATCACATAAGTGACTAATGCTAATTAAATTTTCCCTTAGTCCTTCAACATACCTAAACATTCTTCAGTGAGTATTCACCTAGAGTTCTTACAGTACATCTTCCTTTGATCTCAGCTTTGCTTTCATCACCAAAAGTGACTTTTCCATCATCATAATTATCAAATGATGAAAGCAAAGATTTGTTATCGTACGTATGATATGAACAACCACTATCTAAATACCATAAATTTTCTTTAAGTGCATTTAGAGCTGTGTCAACAAGCAAACAATTTAACTCAGATTTTTTGACTCAAAATCTTTTCAATTGTTTTGGATTTGAAAAAGTCTTCACAGTTTGCATAGTATGTGGTCCGAAGAATTTTTTTCTGCTAGAGATTGGAAACAATTTTTCAAGAATTTTCTTGGATTATTCTATGACTTAGGAATGCCAATCAAGTAATCTTTTGGCAAGCCATACAACTTATGAAAATATGGATGAATGTGTCCCTTGATGCCATGGTGATGACATATAGGAATGAATCTTTGAAATTGTTCTTTATTTTTCTCAAAGAATGATTGAGCCGATAAACCAAACCGATGGGATGAAGTATGCATCGGTTCGAAGGAAGTTTTGTGTAAACCTTCTTGTTTTGTCATTGTCTAGAACTTTCTCCTCTCTCATATCCAAGCCTTGAAGTTTCTTTAAACATCCTCAGCATACCACAAATACTTAACAATTTATTAGAACCAGATTCAAACTTTTTTACATCTGAACATACATTTTTAGCATTTTTTCACGTTTTACCTCAACATAGTGTAGTAGGCTACATCAGACATTACTTTAGTAGGACAACAAGCTTCCAGCTTAGAAATTTCTTCATTTGCCTCATTAATTTTGTTGTCCAACTATTTAACCAACATCTCATTTGCTTTGACGAGCTCCAATTTCTCTATCTTTGTTTTGAAAATTCTTCAAAAAGATTGTTTTAAGTCGTTTGGAGTTCATCTGCATCATTATCTGACTCACTTTCTTCAGAGTTGATTCTAGTTATGATATCATTCAACTTAGCAGGATATGCTACTGAATCTTTATCTTCGTCATCTTTAGACTCTGGTTCTTCATCTGTATTATCACTCCAGGTCATCTTCAATACTTTATATTTCTTCTTTCCATTTGCGCAATTCTATGCAATGTGACCAAAACCTTAACATTCAAAGCATTGAATTGAAGAAGTGTCCTTACCTTTCTTTTTCTACTTTCTTTAGCAATCTCACAAGGAGATACTCTACGAAACTCATCAATGGTAGTGTAACAAATAATGCATTGATTCCATTGCTATTACATCCTGCACTATGTATGTCAGCTTTAACCCAAGAATCAAGAGATTTAAGAACTTTCTTACCTTCTATGGCATGGACAGTGGGAGCAGTATATCCACGTACAAAACATACCTGTACACACTCATCTATTGACTTCGGATATGCTCTCATGCGTGCCTTCCAATATGAGTAGTTTGAACCATCAAAGCGTGGAAGTTGATTGTTTCTCAGTTCCATGTTGACTACCTGCTCTGATACCAATTGAAAGTATGTTTAAATCCAAGAAGCTAGTCAAGTAGTATGAAAATGTGGGGAATATGAAAAAAATAAACAACACAAGAAAATAAAGGAAAACTCAGTAGGAAGAAGAATGTCGAGTCTATCAAGCGACCAACCTTAGAAACAATCCACTATGACAATAAATATTACCAAGGTTCTAAATTGAAGACATTCAGTACATAAACTCTATTAGATGCACGTGCTTTAGTACCTCCCGAAGGCTTCAACTCAGAAGACGTTGTTTGATCGGCCACCAACAAGTGATCCACTCTACCAAGAGCTATACCATGCCAACACTCTTCTCTATCAAGAAAAGATAAGAACAATAACTTTGAAGCACAAAAGAGATCGATTCTGTATTTGTGCTCAAGCTTCGATGTCTTCAACCAGTCTTGAATGCTCTCTACATATCAACCAATTGAGCAAAACCCTAGGAGTCGTGGACTTCTAGTACTTCCAAAAACCCTAGAAGACTTAATCTCCAAGTATTTCCTTTCTACACAAAACAAGAAACCTGATTTCTAGGAACTTCCTTTAACATAAAACTAGGAAACATAGTTACAAAATATTTTTTTTATATAAAATCCTAGACCAAGAGTTCCTAATTGAAGACAACTCTAAACTAGTGTCGTAATACAAAATCCTAGTTATGCACAAACAAAATCAAGCAATTCCACGTCATTCTGAGTTAAAGCGTAGACTTCAGCTTTCATAGAATGTTTCATAGCAAAAATATGTCAATAATCCAAGTTTTGATTCAAGTTGTCCAAAAATTTGAAAATTTCATCCATGGAAAGAGTTGAACAATTCCAAACCATCTAAGTGGTCCATTGTACTCTATTTGTTGTTCTTACATGTCTAACTTGCTAATTTCGTTTTCGTAAAACGTTTTGTAACAAAAAGATGCCACTAAGCCAAGCTTTTGTTCTAAATTGTACCAAAATGTGAAAAGTTCATCCATGGAGAGGGTTGAGCAATTTCAAACCATCAAAGTGGTATGTTTTACTATATTTATTATCCTTACATGTCTAAATTGTAAGTTTAGCTTTCGTAGAATATTTCATACTAAAAGGACATGCAAAGATCAGATTTTGTTCGAAATTACACAAAAAAAGCACGAGAAGTTTGTCCATGGAGAGAGTTGAGCAATTCTAAGCCATTAAAGTAGTCCGTTTTACTGTTTTTATTTTTCATACATGTCTAACTTGCTAGTTTAGCTTTCTTAGAACATTTCCTAACAAAAAGATGCACAAAGACCAATTTGTTTTCGAAATTAGACAAAAAAGTGAAAAGTTCATCCATGGAGAGAGTTGAGCAATTTCAAACTATCAAAGTAGTCTATTTTACTCTATTTATTATTCGTACATGTCTAAATTGCTAATTTAGCTTTCGTAGAATATTTCGTAATCAAAAGATACCAATAATCCAATTTTTGTTTTAGATTGTATTAAAACGTGAAAAGTTCATCCATGAAGAGAGTTGAGCAATTCCATACCATCAAAGTGATCCGTTTTACTCTATTTATAATTCTTACATGTCTAACTTTCTAGTTTACCTTTTGTAGAACATTTCGTGGCTAAAGGATGCCAATAATCCAAGTTTTATTTAAAATTGTACAAACAAGTGAAAGTTTGTCCATGGAGAGAGTTGAGTAATTACAAACCATCAAAGCAGTTCATTTTACTCTATTTATTGTATTTACATTTCTAGCTTGCTAATTTAGCTTTCGTGGAATATTTCATACTAAAAGGATGTGCAAAGATCACGTTTTGTTTGAAATTGCACAAAAAATATGAGAAGCTCGTCCATGGAGAGAGTTGAGCAATTCTAAACAATCAAAGTGATCTATCTTACAAATATCATTATTCTTACATTTCTAAGTTGCTAGTTTAGCTTTCGTAGATCGTTTCGTAACAAAAAGATGCGCAATGACAAAGTTTCGTTCGCAATTGGACACAAACGTGAAAGTTCATCCATGAAGAGAGTTGAGCAATTGCAACCCATCAAAGTAGTTCATTTTGCTCTATTTATTATTCTTATATGTCTAACATGTTAGTTTAGCTTTCGTAGAACGTTTTGTAACAAAAAGATGTCAATAATCCAAGTTTTGTTTCAAATTATACAAAAACATGAAAAGTTTGTCCATGGAGAGAGTTGAGCAATTCCAAACCCTCAAAGTGGTCCGTTTTATTCTATTTACTGTTCTTACATTTTTAACTTTCGTACAATGTTTGGTATCAAAAAGATGCCAATAAGCCAAGCTTTGTTACAAACTATACCAAAACTTGAAAAGTTCATCCATGGAGAGGGATGAGCAATTTTAAGCCATGAAAGTGGTATGTTTTACTCTATTTATTGTTCTTACATGTCTAGCTTGCTATTTTCGCTTTCGTGGATCATTTCATACCAAAAGGATGCACAAAGATCAACTTTTGTTTGAATTGCACAAAAAATGTGAGAAGCTCGTCCATGAAGAGAGTTGAGCAATTCTAAACAATCAAAGTGGTCTATTTTACACAAATTATTGTTCTTACATTTCTAAATTGCTAGTTTAGCTTTTTTAGAACGTTTCATAACAAAAAGATGCACAATGACAAAGTTTTGTTCGCAATTGGATGTAAACGTGAAAGTTCGTCCATAGAAAGAATTGAGCAATTTCAAACCATCAAAGTTGTCCATTTTAATCTATTTATTGTTCTTACATGTCTAACTTTCTAGTTTACCTTTCGTAGAACGTTTTGTAACAAAACGATGCTAATAATCCAAGTTTTATTTCAAATTGTACAAAAACATGAAAAGTTCATTGATATTTGATGCGCATATTATCATACACCTTTTTGCATGTGTTTTTGGTTAGAGTTGGTGTTTTGTTTATCGAAATAATATAGAATTTTGCATAAATTCTATTTTTTGTGTTTTTTAGCTCCTTACGCTCTATAGCTACTCAACCCGTGGTCAAGCGTAGATGTCATCAGATTGACCAGTAGCTAGCGCTCGATAGATGTTCAACCGTCGTTCAACAGCTGCTTGACAGAATAAGAAATCTGACAAAAAAGATGCTAATAATGCAAGTTTTATTTCAAATTGTACAAAAGCATGAAAAGTTCGTTGATGGAGAGAGTTGAGCAATTCAAACCATCAAAGTGGTTTTAATCTATTTATTGTTCATACATGTCTAAATTGCTAGTTTAACTTTCGTAGAATATTTTGCAACAAAGATGCCAATAATCCATGTTTTGTTTCAAATTGTGCAAAAACATGAAAAGTTCGTCCATGGAGAGAGTTGAGAAATTCAAGCCATCAAAGTGTTCCGTGTTATTCTATTTAATGTTCTTACATGTCAAACTTGCTAGTTTAGGTTTCGTAGAACGTTTCTTAACAAAAAGTTGCCAATAATCCAAGTTTTCTTTCAAATTGTACAAAAATGATAACCAACAGAGAATACGTATAAAACATACAAACAGGTCGCATTTCCACCCCCGAAAACCGAAAAAACCATAATATAATAAGAGTTCGTGAAACCGGAACCCTAGAACCACACGCGAAAGACACGGAAACCCTTACCTGGAAATCAGAATGCGAATTAAAAACCATCAAAGTAATCCATTTTACTCTATTTATTTTTCTTTCATATCTAACTTGCTAGTTTAGTTTTCATAGAACATTTTGTACCAAAATGCACAATGACCAAGTTTTGTTTGTAATTGTACAAAAACGTGAAAGTTCATCCATGGGCAGAGTTGAGCAATTCCAAACAATCAAAGTGGTTTGTTTTAATCTATTTATTGTTCTTACATGTCTAAATTGCTAGTGTAGCTTTGGTAGAACGTTTCATACCAAAAGAACGCACAAAGACCAAGTTTTGTTCGAAATTGAACAAAAAACGTGAAAAGTTCGTCAATAAAGAGAGTTGAACAATTCCAAACCATCAAAGTGGTCCAGTTTACTCTAGTTATTGTTTTTATATGTCTAGCTTGCAAGTTTAGCTTTCGTAAAATATTTCGTAACAAAAAATACCAATAATCCAAGCTTTGTTCCAAATTGTACCAAAACATGAAAAGTTCGTCAGTGGAGAAGGTTGAGCAATTCCAAATCATCAAATTGGTTTATTTTACTCTATTTATTGTTCTTACATGTCTAACTAGCTAGCTTAGCTTTTGCAGAATATTTCATACCAAAAGGGCACAAATACCAAGTTTTGTTCGAAATTGGATAAAAACGTGACAAGTTCTTCCATCAAGAGAGTTGAGCATTTCTAAACCATCAAAGTGGTCTGTTTTATTATATTTATTGTTCTTACATGTCTAAGTAGCTATTTTAGCTTTCATAGAACGTTTCATAACAAAAAGATGCACAAAGACCAAGTTTTGTTTGTAATTGGACAAAAACCAGAAAAGTTCATCCATCAAAGTGGTTACTCTATTTATTGTTCTTACATGTCTAACTTGTTAGTTTAGTTTTCGTAAAACGTTTCGTAACAAAAAGATGCACAAAGACCAAGTTTTGCTCAAAATTGGACAAAAACATGAAAAGTTCGTCCATGGAGAGAGTTGAGCAATTCCCAATAATCAAAGTGGTCTGCTTTACTCTATTTATTGTTCTTACATGTCTAACTTGAGAGCTTAGTTTTCGTAGAATATGTCGCAATGAAAGGATGCCAATAATCCAAGTTTTGCTTCAAATTGTATAAAAATGTGAAAAGTTTGTCAATGGAGAGAGTTGAGCAATTCCAAACAGTCAAAGTGGTCTAACTTGCTAGTTTAGCTTTCGTAGAATGTTTTGTAAAAAAAAGAGCCCAATAATCCAAGCTTTGTTCCAAATTGTAGCAAAACGTGAAGTTCGTCCATGAAGAGGTTTCAGCAATTCCAAATCATAAAAGTGGTCCATTTTACTCTATTTATTGTTCTTACATGTCCAGCTTGCTAGTTTGACTTTCATAGAACATTTTGTAATAAAAAGATACAATTAATCTAGGGTTTGTTCCAAATTTTAACAAGATGTGAAAAGTTTATCCTTTGAGAGGATTAAACACTTCCAAACCATCAAAGTGGTTACTCTATTTATTGTTCTTATATGTCTACTTGCTAGTTTAGTTTTTGTAAAATGTTTCGTCATAAAAAGATGCACAAATACCAAGTTTTGTTTGAAATTGGATAAAAACGTGAAAAGTTCATCCATGGAGAGAGTTTAGCAATTCTATAACATCAAAGTGGTCCGTCTTACGCTATTTATTGTTCTTCATGTCTAATTTGATGCACAATGACCAAGTTTTGATCACAAGTGGACAAAAATGTGAAAATTCATCCATGGACAGAGTTGAGCAATTTCAAACCATCAAAGTGGTCTATTTTCATATATTTATTGTTCATACATGTCTAACTTTCTAGTTTTGCTTTCTTAGAATGTTTCATACCAAAAGGATGCACAAAGACCAAGTTTCGTTCGAAATTGGACATATACGTGAAAAGTTTGTCCATGGAGAGAGTTTAACAATTCCCAACAATCAAAGTAGTTTGTTTTACTCTATTTTTTATTCTTACTTGTCTAATTTGATAGTTTAGCTTTCATAGAATATTTCACAGTAAATGGTTGCCAATATTCTAAATTCTGTTCCAAATTGTACAAAAACGTGAAAAGTTCATATATGGAGAGAGTTGAGCAATTCTAAACTGTCAAAGTGGTCTGTGTGGCTCTATTTATTGTTCTTACATGTCTCAGTTTCTAGTTTAGCTTTCGTAGAACTTTTCATAAAAAAAGATCCCATTAATCCAAGCTTTGTTCCAATTGTATCAAAACGTGAAAAGTGGTCTATGGAGAGGCTTCAACAATTTCAAAGTGTAAAAGTGATCCATTTATGGAAATAAATATGCAATGGTATAAGTTTTAACGAGCCCAGGTATGAATAACATCATTTATGATATTCATTGAATTCCCAACATGGGCTGCAAGGTCTAAAAGGGATTCTTGTAATCGATAAACGTTCTGATTTCGAGAATGACCCCAAGCGTTATCACGAACTCTATTCAACGCATCTCTGGCTGCTCGAAGCACGTCCGTATAAGATTGGTTTCGTTCGTATTCGTTTTGCAGATTTCTTTCGGCCTCTTCCAGAAGTTCTTTTAAGCCTTCAATGGAGTTCTGAGGGGTTTCCTCATATAATTCTTCAGACACTACAAATATTTCAAGGATAGAATCATCTGGTTCATCGTTGTTTTGAGATGTGGAACTTGGTCCCTGCCCTTTTTGAAGACGATGGATCTTCGTTTCTTGACCGTTTTGAAAGAATGGGACTCTTTTTCTCATCCAATGCTCTTTTCACAGGAATCGAATCAGAAGAACTCATTTTGCTAGGCGTTGAGAGATTTTTTAAAAGGAAGAAGGAATGTCCTCTCCTTCCTTCTTGTCGTGTATTTAAGGGTGAAGGAATCACGTTCAAAGAAGTAGTTATTTTCGAAGAACGTGGGGAAGCTAAACGGTTGTAAATTTTTAAGAGATTATAATGTCTCTTCGTATTTTGGAATTGAAAATAAATGATTCAAATATCCCGCCTTTTATATCCGTGGTAAATCGTTTCTTTAAGAAAATAAAATGAAATTTCATGGAAATCTTTTTGAAATAAAATTGAAGTAAGGTAAATAAACATGAATTTTAATCTAGGGTGTAAAGAATGCTATCTATTCCATCTACAATAGATATGAGCTGTACTGTGATCTCAGTGATTGCTTCATGCAATTTATCTGGATCATGACTACTTGCTTGTCTGCCCCATGACAAATATCGAATGCCTTGTATGGCATACTTTGAGACCATGAGTTGTCTTCCATAGTCTTGAACTTTGTCGGTTGCTTTCTCGAGTCTTCTTTTGGTTTCCATCAAAGTTCCTTTTAGAGATTCAATGGTTTTCTGGTGATCTTCTTCGTATACTTCTTCTCTTATAGGAGAGAAGTTGAATCAGGGATCACTTCCATCTTCATTCTCCTTAAAAGTAGAACCTTCATTGATTTTGGATTTTTTCGCAGGTGGAGAATTGAGAGTAACCATCCTCAAATATTTCTTGGAAAAATATTGTTTTCTTTCGTATACTTATACAAATGGAGCATGAGAGAAATTATCTTTTTGGAAGTTGTGATAGATAGTGGAAGGTAAACGGTTGTGAAATTAATTCTCGTTTCTTCTTGAGGAGTTGCAATGCCTTTTGGTTGCTTGAGGGTTAAATATTAATTTATTAGATTTGATGCTAATTTATTGGAGTTTGAGTTATTTTTGGAACTTTGGGAAGCTTCGTCTTCCTTTAATAGAGCTTCCTCTTCTACTGAGGAGATTTTTGCTTCGTCTAAGAGCTTTATCTTTGACAGAAATCGAATACACTTGGAATAAGATTTATAAAAAGTTAATATATAAAATACCCAAGCCTTTAGGGTCTTGGCCATAAGGCATGATACATTCTAACTAGATTATTTTTCATCAAAAGATTGATGTTTTGTAAAGCTCGTCATAGTTTTTGAGGATCCTCCTCCATGGCAGCATACTCTGACATATCCCGAAGCTGATAGAGTGAACTTCCTGCCAATTTGTAGGCTCTAGTAAGTTCCATTATCCTTCTCTCAGCTTCGTGGAGGTCTTTATCCAAGCGTATCACCAGATCTTGCAGATCGAAAACATGTTGGTGAGGATCATATTCATCGGAAGATCGAGATGGTCCTTCGTCTGAATTGGCTGATGGTTTGGACATGATTTTTCGGTATTCAGGCCTAATTGGAAGTTGGGAAGAACCCATGACTGTAGGAGTTTTTTGTTTTGGTAGTGATGATCTTTTGGTTCTTCTTTAGTGTATTTATAGGGAAAGGAGCATCACTTTAGGAGTTAGATTGTGTTTCGATTCTAACTAGTCTTTTAAGGAGATGTGATAATGTAGCGTCGCCGTTTTCGCCATTTATCGAGAAGTTACTTTTGATCGAACGGTTCTGATTAGTTCAGGAAGAACGATTTTCGAGGAGTTTTAATTTTTGAATTTTGAATTTACTATTTAGTCCTTGAGGGTTTTTTAATGGGTTACTGTAACCACCCACTATCTCAAACTTCAAGAACACGATTCTGCTTTCAGTACGTTTCTTGACTTCTTCTTTTTCGAGTTTTCAATCGTGGCTTGGCTTGGTTCCTCCGAAGAATTTAACGATAGGTTTGAGAGAGAAAATGAAAGGGACGAATCTAATTTTGGTCCCCCGATCATTCCGAGTGAAAGTCAGGCTATTATGGATACTCAAGATGAGTTTCCTGAAGGCGATATATCTGAAAGAGAACTAGGAGATCAAAGCACTAGTCTTAGGGTTTCATCTTACTCCGAATCTGAAGGAGGATTGAGCAAAAAGGTGATATTCCGTCCAAGGTAAGTTTTTTACCAACCACTCGTTCAAAGAGTAAGACGCAAAAGGTTTTTGAGGAAGATATAATAGTGGATAAGGATCCCTCTTCTGTGTTAACAGAAGAGGATTTAAATAGTTATAGGGCAAAATTTGAAATTCCTCAAGAAATAGAAATGTGAATTCTTGCTCTTGGTGAGTCAGCTTCTTATGAATTTCCAGGGTGGATTGTTGTGTATGTGTTAGCATTGAGGTGTGGGTTAAAATTTCCTTTAGGACCTTTAGTTAGATCCGTATTAAGATTTTTTGGAGTTGCACCCTGTCAACTCATGCATAATTCCTGGCATATTCTGCTGTCTTTAGAAGCTCTAAGTATGAAATTCAATCTTACTTTTGGCCTTCATGAATTTCTTGCTGCTTATACTTGGCAAGAAAATAAAAAGGATGTAGGTAGATTTATGTTATCAAAGAAAGATAAGGAAAATTTGATAGCTAGAACAACATCTAGTGATCATAATTGGCAAAAGAGATTTTTCTCGGTGAGGAAGGAAACTCTTTTGGAAGATGATGATGCTATTCCTAGTTCTTGGAGAATTCAAGGTATAATCAATTTAAATTTTCTTTGTCTTTACATAATTTCTACTACAAATAATTGTTTTGTTACCGCAGGAAAATCCCCTAAGATAACTATTACTAAGGAAGCTCAAAGGAATCGTCAATTATTTCTGAAAACGATTCCTCGTTTTGAAAGAGATTGGAAAATTGTTTCATCAAAGTATCTTTTTGGAAGTAAGTTGATGAAACGCTTATGTCTTCGATTTTGTTTCTTGCTTCTAACAATTTCTTTTCGGTTTTTGACAGAACCTCATATGGCTCCAAGAATAATCGTTCCTTTGACTCTGAAGGAGATTGCTGAGAAGAAGAAAGTCCAGAGAAGCTCTAAGGAAAAGAGAACAAAGAAGAAACATGAACCTAGTTCAAGATTTCATAGTGAATTGGGAACAATTGCCGAAGTTATCGAGACTCCTAAAATTCCTGAGAGCAATATAGATGATGACTCTACACTTATAAGGAAGAAGAAACCCAGGCTATCGTCTCCTCCTCTGGTAGGTGAAGGTTCAGGATTGAGCGAGGAAGCCGATGACATCATTCAGGTCCCTGATGATGAGGTGAGAGAGGAAACCATAAGAATGGAAGGAAAAGATCCTGTTCATCCAGTTTCACCTTTGAGAGCTCTGATTGAAAAGGAGTTGAGACTATCGGGTACTGATCTTCCATCTAATCTACCGACGAGGAGCTTCGAAATGTCGATCCCTAACATTCCCCTTTATTCAAGGCCTGTTGAGTTATTTCCTGATTTACATAAATTGGCTTATCCCCTTGGTTTTGCTCCTCCCAAGTTGGATCTTGAGGATGCTTCTCTTCATAGTATTTCTCATGCTTTTCAGGTATTCTCAAAACTCAATTTACTTTTTATTTCAATGTTAATTTAAGATTAACCTTCGTCTTTTCTTTCAGGCTTTGTCAATTCAGCTTTACGTTGATAAAGGAATCAAAAATTTAAGGGAGGAAATAAAAAGTCTTCGTCTTTCCAGCGGATTATTACAGGCTGACATTGAAAAAAATTCAAAGGCGAAGAGCAAGAAAAGAAATTGAGGATGGAGGCCGAAGCTCAACTGGAAAAGATAAAGATCGCTGCTGCTGAAGCCTCAAAGAAAGCTGAAGATAAATTTAATGAATTGGATAGAAGGCACGTTGCTCTGAAAACTGACTTTACAGATCAGGGTAGGCAACTGTCCAACATAAAGCAGCAGCGGAAAGATACGGAAGAGGAGCTTTCGGCTCTCAAAGTCACATTTCAAGAAAATGAAATCAAATTGAAGGATCTGTAGGAAGTCGATTCTAAATTGAAAGATTGTGAAATTGAGCTAAGTGCTTCCATCGAGAAAGCGAATCGGCTATCAGATGAACTGACTGAATCGAAGGAAGATGCTGATTTCTACAAAGGAGAATGCGCTCTTGCTGCTGGTAAAGAAAGAATCAAGGCTTTGGGAGAAGTGATGATGCAATACAAGACCGGTACCTTAAACGAGGAAGAAATTGATCGAATGATCAAAGAATATGAAGAATTCAAGGTTATCGATGCAACACAGACTTCTGCCTCTGAAGCCGAAGATGATATTTAGGCTTACATTTTTTATTGTTGCAATCTTGTATCTCCCCTTTTAATCTTTGTAACCCTAAATACAATTTTAACTCCTTTACCTTTCTTATCAATGGAGGTTTATGACTTTAACTATTTGCTTAAGATTTTAACTATGATGCAAATAAAAATCTTAGAATAAAATTGTGCTTAAATAAAGAGTTAAGTGTACATGACCTTTTAGGAAATTAGAGCACATCAAGCTTCGTCGCTTTGACCTTTGTCCAGATTTTTTATATTTTATCCAATGTGACAATGGATCCTGCATTAATCAAGTATAGAACGATGGGGGTGATGTAATGCGGTCTGTCAGGCACTTATATATGCTAAGCATATATATATGTATATATTCAACTCGATTGAGAAAATATATACATTTCAGTGATTCATCATCCAGATCCCTATAATAGACATATATATATATATAAATATTTTTTTTTTAGGAAAGATATAACCTTAGATGTTTTGCATTCCAGCTGTTGTTAAGTATCTTCCCTTCTTTGGTTTGCCATCTATAAGCACCATTGCCGATGACATCTATGACTCTGTATGGTCCTTCCCATGTGGCCCCCAATTTTCTAGAATTCAACTGTTGTGTGTTCTGGAAAACTTTGCGTAAAACCCAGTCACCAATATTGAAAATTCTTGAGTTGATTGTTTTGTTGTAATATTTTGCGATCCGATGCTTGTAGGCTGCTGTTTTAATAGATGAGATGTTCCGTCTTTCCTCAAGCATATCTAATTCTTCGGTGAGGATGACGTTATTCTCCTTATCTTGTTTCCATTCAAATCGTGCTGTTGGGAGGCCAACTTCAACTGGTAACACTGCTTCGGTTCCATAAGTTAAAGAAAATGGAGTTTCACCTGTTGAAGTTCTTGCTGTTGTTCGATATGACCACAAAACCCTGGGAGTTCATCTGCCCAGGCTCCCTTTGCATTTTCTAGTCTCTTCTTCAAAGTGTTGACTATCGTCTTGTTAGTAGCTTCTGCTTGGCCATTCGATTGTGGATGTCTTGGCGATGCAAAATAGAGTTTTATTTTCCACATATTACAAAAGTCTTGGAGTTTATGACTTATGAACTGAGATCTATTATCGCAAACGATTTCATAAGGAACTCCAAATCTACAAATGATGTTTCTCCAGATGAAACTTTTAACCTCTTTGCCCCGGACTTGTTATATGCTTCAGCTTCCACCCATTTTGTGAAATAATTTGTTAAGATCAATAAGAAAACTCATTGCCCTGACACCGGAGGAAGCTTTTCGACGATATCCATTCCCCATCTCATGAAAGGCCATGCTGATGAAATTAGGACCAGCTCCGTTGGTGGTTGATGTGGGATTTGTGAAAATCTTTGACATTTATCACATTTAGCCACATATATGGCTGCATCGCCACGAAACGTAGGCCAATAGTAACCAGTTTGCATGACTTTACTGGCTAAGCTTCGTCCACCTGAATGGTTTCTCCAAACACCTTCATCCAGTTCTGCTAAGGCATATTGTGCATTGTCTTGAGATAAACATCGTAGCAAAACCCCCTGATATGATCTTTTGTAAAGAATACCATTAACTATTGTGTAGCGGGATGCTTTTCGTTGTAGTGCTCTGGCTTCATTTCTATCTTCTGGTAACATGTCATCGTGTAGATATTGTATGAATGATGTTGTCCAATCATCATCGTCTTCAATAATAACAAACGATTGCTCCACCATGGAATTTTTGTTTGTTGCTGGTGATTCCAAATAAACCAATAGGACGTTCTGAGTTGTTTGCACTTGGATTGATGATCCTAAATTTGCCAGTGCATCTGCTTGTTGGTTTTCTTCTCTTGGAACTTAATTAATATGGAATTCTTTGAATTCAAGTTGCATCTACTGTACTAACTCCAGATAATCGTTCATTCTCTCATCTTTTGCTTGATATTCTCCAGTCAATTGATTAACGATCAATTGGGAATCCGAAGTCACGCGTACATGTTGAATTTTTTATTCTTTTGCTAATTTCAGTCCCGCAATCAAAGCTTCATATTCGGCTTCATTGTTTGTAGCGTCAAATTCACAATGTACAGCTTGAGGGAATTAATCTCCTTGTGGAGAAATCAAGACGATACCTAATCCGCTTCCCTTTGCATTACTTGAACCATCAACAAATAATTGCTAAATAGCTTCATCGTTTTCGTTGTTTTGACGTGATTCTTTTTTAGCGTCATCTATCATTCTCGGGCTAAATTCAGTGATGAAATCTGCTAGAATTTGGGCTTTAACCGTTGTTCGAGGTTGATATACGATATCATGCTCGGTTAACTCAATTGCCCACTTCGTTAATCATCCAGACAATTCTGGTTTGTGAAGTATTGTTTTGATCGGGAACCTTGTTACCACCATGATAGGATGACTTTGAAAATAAGGACGAAGCTTACGTGCTGCAGTGATGAGCGCTAAAACAAGCTTTTCCATTAAAGGATACCTTGTCTCAACATCTAGCAAACTTCGACTAACATAATATACTGGATGCTGTCGACTGTTTTCTTCTCTTAGCAGTACTGCACTAATTGCAAATTTTGAAACTGCTAAATAAAGATAGAGTATCTCACCGGTTTTTGGCTTCGTGAGAATTGGAGGATTGGTCATATATCCTTTCAATTTCTTTAATGTCATCTCACATTCCTCTGTCAATTCGAAATTAGATGATTTCTTCAAAGCTGTAAATAGATGATGACATCTTTCGAAAGATTTGGAGATGAATTGATTTAGCGCTGCAATCTTCCTTGCCAACCGCTGTACATCTCGTATTTTGGTGGGGGATGGAATATCAAGTATTGCTTGGATTTGATCAGGTTTTGCTTCAATACCCCTTTGTGTAACGATGAATCCCAAAAATTTCCTTACTTTGACTCCAAATACACATTTGAGAGGATTCAATTTCATCTGATGAGCATTAAGAATTTCGAACGCTTGTTTAAGATGCTCAATATGATCTTCGGCTTTCAGAGTTTTCACTAGCATGTCATCAATATATACTTCCATCATCTTTCCGAGCAGGCTGGCAAACATGCGATTGACAAGCCATTGATATGTTGCTCCCGCATTTTTCAACCCAAACGACATCACTTTATAACAATATGTGCCTCGTTCAATTATAAATGTAGTTTTTTCTTGATCTTCCGGGTGCATCAATATTTGGTTATATCCGGAGAATGCATCCATAAAGCTAAGTAATTCATGCCCTGCTATTGCATCCACAAGTACATCAATATGAGGAAGTGGGAAAGAATCTTTTGGGCAAGCTTTATTCAAATCCGTGAAATCGATACGGACTCTCCACTTTCCATTTTTCTTCTTTACTACGACCACGTTTGCAAGCCAATCTGGGTATTGAACTTCTCGAATGAATCCAATATCTAACAACTTTTGAACTTCCTCATTGATGACTTTATTTCTTTCAGGAGCGAACATTCGTCTCTTCTGCCTCACTGGAAGGAAGTTATCATCGACTTGCAACTGATGAGTGATGATTTTTGGATCAATTCCGATCATATCTGCAGGTGTCCAAGCTAAAGTGTGTTTATGATTTTGCAGGAATTGAATTAAATTTTCTCGGAGTTGACGATCCAGGTTTGCTCCAATCTGAATCTTTTGTTCTGGATAATCAGGATGAATGATGATTTCTTCTATCTCCTTTTTAGCCGGTTCTTCTTGATTGCTCAGAATCGATCCTTGCTGTAATTGCTATAAAGCTTTGGTTTTTCCTTTCAATGCTTGTTCATAACAACTCCTTGCTTGATGTTGATCCCCATATATTTCTTGTATTCCATCTCTTGTTGGGAATCGTATCACTTGATGATAAGTTGATGGTACAATCCTCATTGCATGAATCCAAGGTTGCCCAAGTATTGCATTATATGGAGATTGACAATTTAATATATTAAATCGAACCTGGAGATTTATTCCTTTTGCGTATACTTGCAAAGGAATAAAGCCGATGGTGTATTGTTGTTCTCCACTGAAATCGATGAGTGGAATAGGACTTCTAATTATATCAGCTTCTGAAAGTCCCATTGCTTGAAGTGTGGACATAAATAGTACATTTGCTGAACTGCCATCATCAATTATGATTCTTTTAACTTCACAATTGGCAATTTGCAAAGTAATTACCAAGGCATCATCATGCGGATTTAGTAATCTCATCATCTCATCGTCTATGAAACTGATGACTTATCTCGTGAATTGTACCATCGGCCTGTCATTCCATACCTCAGAGTTCTCTGTCTGCTTGACATGTTTCTTTGCCAATGAGTGTGTAATTCCGTTAATTTCTGATCCGCCGAATATCACATTAATTTTTTTTTCTGGGGGAGGTGGTTTATGTTCTTCTTCTCATCTTTTGGCTTGGGCCATTGTTGCTTTTCATCATTCAGATAGTAAATCCCGAAGATAACCTTTCTTTAACAATTGGATTACTTCATTTTTGAGGGTAAAACAGTCATCTGTTGTATGCCCATAATCGTTGTGAAATTCATACCATTTGTAAATATCCCGTTGATCTAGCGGTTTACGAACTTTGTCGGGCCATCGAACTGCATCTCCCATTTTCTTCAACACTGATAAGACTTTATTTGGTGGGATTACCAAATTATATTCAGGAGATCGGGGTTTTTTCTTGAAAACAATCGGCTTGGGATCTCTGCGAGGATAACGTGGAGCCTCTGAACTTACTTGCTTTTGTTCAGATTTCTTCGACTGCTCTATTGATCGTTCTGGAAGTCTTCCTTCATCTTCTTCCCATTTGATTTGAATGCTTGCTCTTGCTTGCACTTCTTGAAATGACTTACATGGATAACGAGTAAGCTTTCCGTACAATTTGCTTCCAGGAAGAAGAGCCATGCGAAATGCATTGATTGCAATCTTGTCTAAGCACCCTGGAATCTCCAGTTTCTCTTTATTGAATCTTGTTAAGAATGACAGCAAAGATTCGCCTTGTTTCTGTCGTAGCCGATATAGATCATCAGATGTTGGAATTATTTTCCTGCTGCTTGAAACTGTTCCATGAATGTGTCGGCCAATTGTGCGAATGAAGCAATTTGCCCTTCTGGAAAATTAAGATACCACTTCAATGGAGGTCCCATCAAGGTTGAACTAAATCCTCGGCACATGCATGCTTCATGCTTATTAAACGGGTATGATACCAAGGTCAGTCACTGACTGTATTGATCCACATGATCTTCTGGGTCAGTGGTACCATCATAAGGTTTGATATGTGGTATGATGAATTTCTTTGGGAGCTCTTCCATGGCAATGTCATGAACAAATGGAGATCTGAGAAAAGTGCAATTTTTCCTTATAGGTGGTGGCATGCCTGGTATCCTGAAGAATGCTGACTTCATTTCCTCCAATCTTTTGTCGATACTTCGCTGTGTCGTAATTTCTGGTAGTGTTGTGGTTATATTCGACTATGCACCAACTGTTGGGATAGCCGAAGATGAAGTTGGTATTGGAAATAACGGTGCCATGGATTGTGCCGTTGGCCGTAGGAATTGAGTTGACGTTGATGCCAATGATGATTCCGTTTGATGCACAAATCCTGGCAAAGGAACACTTGCGTAGGGAATTTGCATTGTTTGTCCATCATTGGGTCGAACTGAAGTACTAGGGAGAGTACTTGCAGGAATGGTTCTGGTTATGTGAGGACTTGAAGATTGATTCATAAGATCAAGTAGCTTTTGATTTTTTCTTCGAACGATCAAGTTTTCTTGCTCCAACTGTTGGACCCTTCTTTCATGTTCGTCAAGGCGTTGAATCAAAGCTTTCATCTTCTTGTTTATAGCATCATCCCATGAATCTTCTGAGTTTGCCATTTTGATAACACTCTCCCCTATCTGGCGCGCCAAATTGTTGATGTAAATTATCGACAATCGAATTGTTGAGAGTGAGTGGGTAGATGTAAAACAAAACAAAGAGATTTTACGTGGTTCGGCGTTGAGCCTAGGTCCACGGTGCAGAATGATATGGTATTTTTATTTATCACTTGTGATTACAGAGTGAGTAAGAAATCAGAGTCTCCTACCCTCAGAAAGCCTCTCCCTTTCCTTGTCCTAATGAACTCCTTTTATGTTTTTCTTGAGCAGTTACCAACAGTTGTGGCAGTTGGAGAAGTTCATAGCAATATGGAGGAGTTTACGACAGTTTGGAGGAGTTTGCAGTAGTTTTGACTATTACCATTTAACTAGGAATTTCCTTATCTTCGGCTTCGTTCCTTAGTCATGGGTTCGGCCTTACTTGTATCAGCTTTGTATTGCCTTTTTAAGACCAAGTCCTTTTTGGACTGTATGTTCTAGTCTGATTGTTGTTGGGCTTCGTGGACCTAGCCTCTATTGGGCTTTTATGTTTGGTCTGGCCTGTTTGTGTTGTAAATAGATTGGGTTGAACAGGACTCATATAATTGGTTGGGTTGAACAGGACCCATGTAATTGGTTGAGGTTGAACTTGACCCCTATACTAAACACTTTGTTTATATACTAATAGAGACTTGCACCGACTTAACCAATCTATTAACAAAACTAACAAACTTCTAAACCGACATACAAAAGTGGATTCCTATCATGTTGGCAAAGTAGAAGACCCAAATATAGCTTTGATTCGAGAGGGAGACGAAGTGGCTGGAGGGAGTGGAGATTGAGCGAAGAAGGAGACCGGCGATTGGATATGGCAGTGATCATGTCGGCGCGACAGAGAGTGCATTGCACGAGAGATGCAGAAAAGATTAAAGAGGTAGTAGGAATCAGTAGTGATTGTCAACCTAACTTTTGGTAGCCCAAATGCTATGTCGCATGTGACTCATCAAGTGAGAAGGCAAAATTTGAAATATGATTTTTTTAGACAAAAATACCCCATTTGTTTAAAATGGCACGCTCCAATCTGATTATGACATCACTGTTTTTTTAAGCTTTTCTCTTTCTTAAACAAAATTTCAAAAGGTTTTAACTCTCAAAATACATGTTAAATTTAAGAAAAAAATTACATATTCAGAATCAACGTATAAATATCTATACAACAAGATTCATTGTTGATAGGTTTTACTGGGTCGTTCTTAATTTCATTGTTTTTTCAATGGAATTACCAAAACATTGGATTCATAATTGAAAAACAATGGATTGTGACTAAAAAACAATGAATTCTGGAATGTGGTTTCAAATCAATGGATTATTGACTGTGCTTTAAAAAAAAATACAAAGAAATTCTGAAATAAAATAGTGGAATTGAACTTTCAACTCTGAACCATTGTGTGTTATGTATTCATGAAGAAATTCCATTGTTGAAAAACAATGAAATAACAATATAGACTATGGAATTGACGTTTTTAAGGTCCAATTCCATCAAAATGAGATATTAAAACATATTTGTAGTTGATTAAAACAATGGAATTGAGGTTAAGGCACTGAACCTAAATGATTTATCCATTCGTGAAGTAATTTTATTGTTTTTTAAAACAATAAATTAGGTGCAAATTGAGACGAAATTTAATGGAATAATGGTTATTTCATGATTTAATCAATGGAATGATATCCTTGATTAAAATCATTGTACAGCCTCTTTTTCAATCAAAATCATTGTACAGCCCTGTAAAACCTTAATTAAATCTCCAACAAATACTTCCTATCACCTTTAAATTGTCAGATCTTGGTTTGCTCTTAATGAAATCTCTCAATGAATCGGGCAACCATAAGCATGAAAGGACAAAATCAAAACTCACCCTTGAATACCCAACCACCGAAAATTAAGGTCTAATCATGATGAAGGTTCGTGGGTTGGACTGATGAGAACCAATTATGGCTAATCCGTGAAGTGCTGCCACAATATCAACCAAAAAAAAAAGGTATTGAACATAGACCTTCATACTGTAGTTGCCAAAAATGGTACGACCCCATTAGGTCATGTAACGACAAATCTAGTTGGACTATCTGAGTCCACAGTCCTAACGACAACAGTTAGGCCCAGCCAGCCTAAGGTCCAATCTGAGGCCCATATATAACCTTTGCATCATAGCTAAGTAATGTTACAACCACGCCAACTTGTCTGACACCATATCTGACACTTGCGGCTAATGTCTTTTGGGCCACTTACTTTATTATGTTCACAATAACCTTTTCCTAAATAGGAACTAGGTCTCAAGATATCTTTACTGTATTGGCAATTATGTAGTGACACCCACATAACGAAGGCACTGGCACGTCCGAGCGCCACTTCATGGACTACTTCCCTTGTAAAAGAGTTTCAATCAATTCAGGTTACAACCGACATTTGTGGATGTGACAGCCTCATATCCCTAGGTATGACATGTTTTCATGTAAATATCTATTCATTAATTACCGCCTACAATTCTACCCATACTCCAATCGACACCTATTACAATCATTTCATATTGTAGCCTGATTTCATTATTTGCCTGTTGACCCTAACGCAACCCAGATAATGGACTTTCGTACATCTATTCTACACAATCTGGTCCAATGTGACAAGTGGAAGTAACACACAATTCCCGAGGTCAATCCTCATTCTCTTATAAATACCCCCCATTCTACCATATACGTGGGGATCGAGCATTTTCTACCTAAAGAACAAAAAGAACTATACTATCCAAACCTTCACTAAATACATTCAGACAAAACACTAAAACCATAGCCGGTCTTCCATCTCTGATAAATTCTAACTTGATCGTCAGAGGCTCCACGACCGACACAACCCAAACCGGTAAGGAGTTTTACGGTTGTTCTTGTTGTGACGTTTGCAGAATCTAAAGTTACAGATGGATCCCACAAAGATAAAAGTTGACCTTTCAACTATTGTAGCAATTTGCCCCTACAATTTGGCACGCTAGATAGGGGGACTTTTGCAAGCATTTAATCAAAAAGATTTCACGACAAGTTCCAATTATTGCCGATACCAATGAAGCCACCAACAAATAATTGATAGAAGTCATGCAAACTATGAGAGAAGACATCTCCAAGAATAGAGAGCAGATGGATGCGTGCTTAGAGTCAATGGCTAACGATAATGTAGTGCTACGAGAAGAGATGTTACAACTAATAAACCAAAACACTTCCCAAGGTCAGGATCCTGCTTCAGTCCAAATTCCACCATTCCCCCCACCTTGAACAAACATCACCTAGAAATCCTTTGGCATACCCTTTAAATGCCCAATTCATTCTCGGGACCACCCCCGGGGGATATGATGCTTCTACTTCAAGGGGCAAGGGTCCTGCTACAGAAGATATCCAGAAAAATGTCGGTAGGGATTCTCATGTAGACCTGACAGGTTCTCCAAGAAGTTGGCCTCCACAGTCACCCCGTTTTCCTGCTACACCTTTCACAGGACCCACTATAGCTTCTGTTGCTCAAGTAGCTATGACCAAGCAGATTATTGAGTTGAGGGGGGATCTAGACAACTTAACTAACGCACCTCCCACCTTAGCCAAAATCAACGCTAATTGCTATATGGGATCGTCGTTTATTGATAGTATATACCAAACGGATTTTCCACATAGGTTCAGTGTGTCGAGTATGAAGTTGTACAATGGTACTGACGACCTCGAGGACCATCTAGGCCATTACAAATTGAAGATGGGTGCGATCGCCATACCATATGGGATGCATGAGACATGCATGTGCAAAGGCTTCTCTTACTGGACCTGCTTTACATTGGTACATCAACCTACCCAACGACAGTATCGCTTCTTTTGAGAAGCTAATTGAGACGTTCATGATAGAGTTCTCGCGTAGTGGGAAGATCCATAAGTGTTCTGATGACTTATATTGACTACCGCAGCGAGTGGGAGAATCGCTCCTCGATTTCTTGGCTAGGTTCAATACAGAGAAGGTATCCATACCTTACTGCGATCCAGGGATTTCTATTCAAGTACTTAGGAGTTGCCTACTACCAAATGGGGAGTTTTACGAGGAACTCACGAAGTGTGACATAAGGAGCTATGAAGAAGCTCTCCTTAAAGCTACTGTGTTCGTTCGTTGGGAAGAGGACGCTAGGAGAAAATCGTCCAATCTTCCTAAAGAAGGAAAACTTGATGATAAGCGCGAGAAGAAGGAACAATCTATCATTGGCGAGCTAAGCAGTAATTGGCGGCCCCGCAAGTCGAGACTATCAGATTATGTGAAAAAATGCCGGAGTATCCTTTTCGGATACACCGAGTCGAGGTTATGCAAGTCTTGAAGAAGATGGGCAGTGAGGTGAAGTGGTCGCCTAAGAAAGAAACTGAAGGGTGGAAAGACCTTAAGAAGTGGTGTGATTTCCACCAAGATATTGGGCACACCACTACTGACTATAGAGGCCTGAGGTATGGGAAAAGAGAAAAGTTGATGACGCAGAGGCGTTACCACCACCACTGTTGGCCACGCAGACTTACTATGTAATTTATGGAGGATCAGAGATTAGTGGACTTTCTCACACTTCTGCTAAGAAGCATGAGAAAGAAGCGGCGAATCCTACTGCTAAAATGGCACGAACCATAGGAACCTTCCCTAACCAAGTGATGGTCTTTGCTGACAATGCTTGTACATCCGCACCATGATGCTTTGGTGCTCACGCTTCAGGTTGCTAATATTAATTTGAAGCGAATCCTGATCGACTGGAAGTTCAGCCAATCTATTGTTCTTGGCTGCATATAAAGGGATGGGTCTAGATGAGACCATGATACTGTGACAGTCGGCAGCACTTATTGGGTTCAAAGGCGAGGTGAGCCATTCATTGGGTGAAGTTACCTTGCCCATCTATGCCCCAGGATTGAATAAGCAGACCAGGTTTTCAATTGTGGACTCACCACTTGCCTACAATGCTATTCTGGGACGCCCGTGGCTGCATGCTATACGGGCCGTGCCATCCACTTACCACCAGCTCTTGAGATACCCTACCAATAGTGGTATTAGGGAAATCAAGAGGGATCAACACTCTTCAAGGAGTTGCTACAAAACCATCATGAGGAGCAAGAGTGAGTCCTCGTAGCAGCTACAGAACCAGGCACCTATTCTGAAGCCAAATGAACCAGGGATGGAGAAACTTGATGAGGTACAAACCCACCCTGACTTTTCAGATCACAAAGTCTTGATTGGAGTGTAACTGCCTACTCATCTATGAGAAAGAATGATCCAGTTCTTGTCACGGCATTACGATTATTTTGCATGGAGCTATGCAGATATGACTGGGATAGACCCTAATGTCGTAATGCATCAGCTCAAAGTTAATCCTGAATATCCTCCTGTTACGCAGAAAAGAAGCAGCTATCGGTGTACTACGTAAGTAAGAGCTTATTGGATGTAGAGACCCGGTATAGTTTACTGGAGAAATTGGCTTTAGCTTTGGTGATCGTAGCCAGGAAGTTGAGGTCGTATTTTCAACGTCATTCAATTGCAATAGTGACCAACTTCCCTCTAAGGAGTATTCTACATAAACCTGAGCTTTCTAGAAGGATAATCAAGTGGACAGTGGAGCTTAGTGAGTATGACATTTTGTATCAACCTAGAACGGTGGTAAAGTCACAAGTCTTGACAGATTTTATAGCTGACTTTGCTCCATCGGTACAGCCAGAAGCGGACAAAGAGCTATTTTGCATGATAGAGCAAGTGCCCAAGGCTTGGACTCTATATGTAGATGGTTCTAGTAATGTAAGAGGCAGCGGTTTGGGAATTGTGTTGATTTCCCCATAAGGAAGTGTGATTCAGTGAGCAGTTAGATGTGGATGAAGCAGAGTATGAAGCTTTGATCATTGGCCTGATGTTGGCTAAGGAGCTCTAAGTAACAAGTTTGAAGGTTCACTCGGATTCACAGCTGATAATGAATCAGTCTCTTGGTTCTTACCAAGCCAAAGATCCTACAATGACTTGTTACTTGGAGTTAGTGAAGGAATTGCAATTGGCGTTCATAGAGTTTTCTATAACTCAGATTCCACGTGTGGAGAATTCGTATGCAGACGCACTAGCCAACCTTGGGTCGTCAATCCAAACAACATGGGGACAGACGATTCCTTTGGTACATTTGAAGTGGCCATCGATCAAAAACCAAAAGGGTTCAGAAGAACAGAACAACAATGAAGTCCTCCCAGTCAGCTCGGACCAAACATGGATGACTCCGTTCATCCAGATCTGGTTGATGGTATTCTACCAGCAGGGGAAGAATGAATCAAGACACTTGGTCGCCAAAGCAGCACTGTACATAGTGTATGATGGGCAGTTGTATAGAAGATCTTATTCAGGTCCTCTACTATGATGTGTAGATCCAGTGCAAGCTTAGTATGTACTTGTAGAGTTCCACGAAGGGGAATGCAACAACCATTCTACTGGTAGAAGTTTGACTTATCGTGTATTAACGACCGGGTACTATTGGCCAATGATGAGATCAGACACAATTGATTATGTGAAGCAATGTGACGAATGCCAGAGATTTGCTCAGATTCCTCATATGCCTCCTGAGAGACTCACTCCAATTGTTGCGCCTTGGCCTTTCATGAAATGGGGGATGGATATAGTTGACCCCTTGCCTAAGGCGTCAGGTCAACGATAATATTTTTTGGCGATGATAGACTACTTCACCAAATGGATAGAAGCTGAGTCTTATTCATTGATTAACGATGTTGATGTAAAGAGGTTTGTTTGAAAGAATATCATTTGCAGATTTGGAGTGCCCAAGGAGATTGTGACAGATAATGGGCCACAGTTTGCTAGTCATAAATTTCAGGAGTTCTGCGCCAATTGGGGAATAAGGGTGGATTTTGCAACGCCAAGACACCCACAGTGCAACGGTCAAGCGGAAGCATCCAACAAAACCTTTCCATGGGTTAACAACTGGAACCTTTCGATGGCTGATAGTTTTCTAGCACCAGTACAGCCTTCTTGAGCAGCAAGTCCACATCCCAGTTATGATGCTCATTATTTTTGTACTGGGTTAACAACTGGAACCTTTCCATGGCCTATCTAACACCTCCAATGGCCCCTATTTTAATGATGTAATTTTCTTCCATCTTTCTGGCCATCTCAACCTTTTTAGCTATTTTTAGAGTATGCGCTACCAATAAATCTTTAAGGAGGTCTCTTTCCTTGGAGATGTCGCCAAGCTTGTTAGACTGTTTGTGCATTTGAGATTCCATTGTTTTGATTTTGCTTTCAGCACTTTCCAGTTGCTTGGTGACTCCTTCCCAGCATTCTTTGAAGTACTGTGCATCTCTAGTCGCCTGAGTAATCCTTGATTCAAACTGGTTTGTCTTGTACGCATCATCACTTATTTTCTTCTCTAGTGCACTCAACGACTCAGCTGAGTGCAATAGCTGCTCATCTGCTTCTTTTAGTTTCCCTTCCAGATTCATGATTTGAGCTGACATTCCAGAATTCTTGTTCTTTTCTCCAACTAGTTGAAGCCTCAATTCTTCATATGAGGTATTGGCACTGGACAGTTTGGTTTCTAAAGATTTTACCATGCCCTCTAGCCTTTCCTTCTCAGCTCTTTCCCTGGCCAAATCTTCAATTGTATTCTCTCCTGACCTCAATACTCCCTACAGAGCCTATCAGAGTACAAAAGAAGCAAAATCAATATTATATGGTATACAGTAGTTTAAAAGTTTCCGTTAAAACGGTTATTATATTAAAAATAACAAATGAAACTTACAGTAAAGCAATGAGCCACTGCGTAGTTAAATTGACTAGGCAAAGGCATGGCGTCCAGTTTCCTAGCATCTTTAGAGAAGATAAACTTCCTGATACCTATTGGGGGCAGCACAAGAGTAGAAGTAACTACCAACGATTTGGGGACCCACTTGGAAATTTCTTCCATTTCACTCCCCGTGATGTCCAACGTGAGCCTAGGTTGTATATCCTCTTCTCTTCTAGCAATATCCTTTTCTTGATCGTTAATTGGTGGTAGTTCAGTCCTTAAGCCACTAGCCACAGTTCCTCCTTGAGCAACTCCTGTCTCTAAGGCTGTTTCAACAACATCAGCGATTATTTGGTCAAAATCCCCACGATCTTCCACCCCGAGTGCCTCTTCTGGCTCAGTAGAGACTACCCTTGTAGTTCTGACTTTAGAAAACTGTCTGGTCAAAGGGAGTGCATCCCCTTCATCTTCATCTGTCTCCTCATCTAAAATAATGGCAGCAGATGTTGACATGGCAGTCATGGTAGGAACGTCACCCCGACCTCTAGGAGCAGACGCTATCGCATCATGAAGAAGCTTTTTGGGAACTTCTGTTCCAACGCCAACATTTTGGAGCTGCCACTTCAAGTGTTGATTTCTTACTAGCTTCAGTGACTTTTCCTTTTCCTTTGCTAGTGGGATCCTCTTTCCTCTTCGATCTCCGTTCAGTATGCTCTTCTATTGTTTTTCTTTTTTCACCTGCCTTTTTTGCCTCAGCAGCACGTTTAGTTGTAGCGAATCCTCCTCCAGCGTTCTCTTAGTTTGTCTCCATTTGTTCAGCATCTTGCACCAGAGCCTCGTATAGGTCATCTGCATCAGTAATATCAGCAAATACTTTATCAAACATCTCATCACCTATATACAAGGAAGAAGAAAAATAAGCTTAATCAAACAGAGTATATCAACTGTGGGTAATGGAACATCTCTTCGTGCATTCATATAAACTTACCTATATATCTCCAAAGTACAGATCTCTTCAAATTATAATTTGTTAAGATATTCTTGCAAGATCTCTTGTGTTCACCTAGGCTATAAAATGTACCCACTCGGTTGAGCACATCCAGACTTGTATTCCACTTTGTCAAAAAATTATGTGACACTGCAAAGAAACAGCATATAAGATTCAGTAATAGTTACTTACAAATATAGGAGGAAGGAAACTTACTATTAGCTTTAGTCCAGTTCAAATTTACGTCTTCATGGAACCAGTATACCAGGGCGCCCCTAGCGAAGATGTATATGTCTTTCCAACCACTGATATGGTCATTGGAGATAGTGTCAAGAACCAAGTCCATTCTACCAAGGAATATCTTCCAAGTCCACTTTCCTTAGCATAGTATACTATTGCCAATTCATTAATTCCAAACTTTAGACCTTCCTTTTCAGCCAAACATTGTACACTCAATAAAATTCTGAGGCTATTTGGCATCTATTGGCTTGGAGATATATCCCACACTCTGCAAGCATCCGCAAGTAAACTTGGGATGGGAAATCTCAACGAACGACAGCAGATAAAATGGTGACCGTCGAAGGACTTCATGATCAACCCCTTCTGTATCAGCCCCAGGTCTAATTTCGATTGATGGATGGATTTTGTACTCTCCTCGAAGGTAATCCATATCGTTCAACGCTAACACCGATTTAGGGTTTAGTTCCTTTGGTATCAAAGGACCTTTAATGTGGCCGTTCCTCTCTAAACCTTTAACTTTACTTGCATGATCGGTGGATTCAACTTTTTCGTTGCCTGAACCCTGTCCTTCTGACCCAGTCCACGAATAATTTACACTAGTTTCCTTTTCCCCTCTAGCTTTACCAGCGGAGGCCCTACCGCTTCCAGACACTTCTTCATTCTCTGGTTCTTGATTGCCAGACCGTGCCATGTTATCAAATCTAAATCTGAAGCAAAAAGAAATGAAGGTTACCTTGAGTTGATACGACACACGTGGTGATTCTTTTCTTCTCTCTATGTCTTCACAAAATCCAGGAAGCTTTTAACAAATTCTGACTGAGAATTTCTTATTCAAGTACTGTGGACATGGATTAAATTTTTCAGTTTTTCAATTTGTAAGTTGCACGTTTCCCAGGATACCCCTAAATCATCATGACGCACGATTTTCCAAACGTGCTCCCCAAGAAACACTGGTCGTAAAATTCAAATTATTACTATGTACGTCAGGTGCATTAAATACCTACCGTTTCACATGGACACGTGGTGCGAAATATTTCCTTTAATATTTATTTTCAGTATTCATTTTTACCTCAGTGTGATGGCGTCTATACAGTGTTACTTTTGATACAAACAATCGTTCTTTTGAGAAACTACACAAATGACTACTCATCAATCATACTCCTTATTTTTGTTCATTGAAGTAATGTTTTTTTGATTTTATAGCAGGGACACGTACGCCTTTACGTGGCCAAAGGAGTTGAATTTAGCTGAACATTACAGTCACCTACATTCAGTTATGCATACCCCCAAACGAACGACTTTATGTACAGGCAACTCCAGACAAATAGAGTTTGGTTTCATCAGATAGCTAACATGCTAATGCCTATTCAGGCTTCAGCTACAGCTTTAATTCAGTCGTTATGCTAGCGCCTATTCAGGTCACAGCTATGACTTCAATCTAGCTTTTACGCTAACGCCCATGCTGGCTACTTGCAACTTCAAACAAACGAAGTTATGCCTTACCAACCTCAAACAAACGAGGTTGTGTACTTTGCCAACTTCAAACAAACGAGGTTGTGCACCATATAGCTTCAAACAAACGAAATTGTACTAGGCTGTACATGCCTCTTTAGGTTACGTGTCATGTACACGTCATTTCGGGCTATCTGTGTTATACATTCCATTTCAGATTATACTTACCCAATCATTTCTTGTTCTATACAGAAACATACAGCGCACTACTCTCCAAAATGAAGTCATTTTCATACTTAGAGAGTGGGGGACAATTGTAGTTGCAAAAAATGGTACGACCCCACTGGGTCATGTAACGACAAATCTAGTTGGACTAGCTGACTCCGTAGTCCTATCCACTACAGTTAGGCGTAGCCAGCCTAAGGCCCAATCTGAGGCCCATATATAACCTTTGCATCATAGCTAAGTAATGTTACAACCACGCCAACTTGTCTGACACCATATCTGACACTTGCGACTAATGTCTTTTGGGCCACTTACTTTATTATGTTCACAGTAACCTTTTCCTAAACAAGAACTAGGTCTCAAGATATCTTTACTGTATTGGCGATTGTGTAGTGGCGCCCACATAACGAAGGCGCTGGCACGTCCGAGCGCCACTTCATGGACTACTTCCCTTGTAAAGGAGTTTCAACCAATTCAGGTTACAATCGACATTTGTGGATGTGACAGCCTCATATCCCTAGGTATGACATTCTTTCATGTAAATAACTATTCATTAATTACCGCCTACAATTCTACCCATACTCCAATCGACACCTGTTACAATCATTTCATATTGTAGCCATATCTCATTATTTGCTTGTCGACTCTGACACAACCGAGATAATGGACTTTCGTACATCTATTCTACACAATCTGGTCCAATGGGACAAGTGGAAGTAACACATAATTCCCGAGGTCAATCCTCATTCTCTTATAAATACCCCCCTTTTACCATATGCGAGGGGATCGAGCATTTTCTACCTAAAGAACAAAAAGAACTATACTATCCAAACCTTCACTAAATACATTCAGACAAAACACTAAAACCATAGCCGGTCTTCCATATCTGATAAATTCTAACTTGATCATCGGAGCCTCCCCGATCGGTACCACCCAAACCGGTTAATGAGCTTTTACGGATGATCTTGTTGTGACGTTTGTAGGATCTAAAGTTGTAGAAGGATCCCACAACAATAAAAGTTGACCTTTCAACGATTGTATCAATTTGCCCCTACACATACCTGAACCAACACTTAGTTCAGGTTAACCTTCCTCAGTCATGATTGGCAACACCACTTGCCTGGTGACTTGTGTTCCTTGTTGAACCAGGCAGCGTTCCGATCAAATCTGAACCAGTTTCCCCTCACCGCACTCCAATGACTCAGGGGGCTTACGCGTAAGTCAGATAAGAATCGGTCCTCGAGTTTAGTGCAAAACGTACGTGAAATCATCCTCAAGTGGCGGTGCTCTCCATTGTCTCTGTCTGCTATTCTTATGTTCTTGCAAAACGACAGCCACATATGAGAAAGAGATAGAGAGGGGTGGGAAGGGTAAATTAAATATGAGATAGAGAAGATTTTTTAGAGTTTATGAGAGAGGAAAGTGAGTCTTTTTTTATTAGTGCCATGTAGGATGGTAATTCACTATGCCATATATACTCCACATATATTTGGGTTGGCGTTGGGCTAACACAGGCTTGGGCCCTATATCATTTTTGATTAGGAATTTGATTTTTATTTGATTAAGGGGGATATTAAATTGTTAAATGGTTTTGTTGGGTTAAACCTGTTTAAAAAGAAAAATGATATTGATACATATTTTTTGACATCCATAAGATATATAATCTATGTGGCATGCCAACTAAGCACGCCACATAGATTTTTGTGATAAAAAACCTTGGTATGCCATCGCCGGCCAACCATGTTTCAATTTCGATGAGGAGTGCACGGCTCAGTTGCCCAAGCCAAGCACCCCGAGCGGAAAGGCCATGCCCAACACTCGTGAGCGGATCAAGACAGCGGGTGATTTGGCTAGGATGCCCACGCATATTCCCACGCATCTAATCTGCTCATTGTGTGAGAAACGACCTATCCAACGAAATTCCGATTCCCATGTGTGGGCACTAAGCAAGGGCATCCTTGCAAAGAGCCCACTTCTGATTCTAACAAGGAGTGCATGGCCCAGTTGCCCAAGCCAAGCACCCTGAGCTGAAAGGCCAAGCCAAGCACTCGTGAGTGGATCAAGACAGCGGGTGATTTGGCTAGGATGCCCACACCAATTCCCACGTATCTAATCCGCTCATTGTGCGAGTAACGACCTATCCAACGAAATTTCGATTCCCACGTGTGGGCACTAGGCAAGGGCATCCTTGCAAAGAGCCCTCTTTCGATTCCGACGAGGAGTACATGGCTCAGTTGCCCAAGCCAAGCACTTGAGCTGAAAGGCCAAGCCAAGCACTCGTGAGCGGATCAAGATGACGAGCGATTTGGATAGGCTGCCCACTCATCCAATCCACTCATTGTACAAGACACGACCAATAAAGTGAAATTCTGATTCCCACATATGGGTGCTCGGTAAGGGAATCCTTGCCGAGCGCCCACTTTCGATTCCGACGAGGTGTGCATGACTCAGTTGCCCAAGCCAAGCATCCCGAGCTGAAAGGCCAAGCCAAGCACTCTTGAGCGG